>NW_028319373.1:0-213868 GCF_062004578.1 Staurois parvus
GTGATGGGGGGACCTCTGATGTGATGGAGGAGCTCTGATGTGATGGGGGACCTCTTATGTGATGGGGGGACTTCTGATGTGATGGGGGGACCTCTGATGTGATGGGGGGGAACTTCTGATGTGATGGGGGACTTCTGATGTGCTAGGGGGACCTCTGATGTGATGGGGGGGAACTTCTGATGTGATGGGGGACTTCTGATGTGATGGGGGGGACTTCTGATGTGATGGGGGGACCTCTGATGTGATGGGGGGACCTCTGATATGATGGGGGGACCTCTGATGTGATGGGGACTTCTGATGTGATGGGGGACCTCTGATGTGATGGGGGGGACCTCTGATGTGATGGGGGGGACCTCTGATGTGATGGGGGGACCTCTGAAGGTTCCGTGGGCCTCGTCTATGAACTCTGATCTTTAGTTCTTTCCATAGATTCTCCGTTGGATTCCAGGCAGCTGATTGGCTGGGCCATACTAGCAGCTTTCCTTTCTTGCTGTGAAGCCAGTAGAGCGTTCCGTTGGCTTGGTTTGGGATCGATGTCTTGCTGGAACGTTCGCCCTCGTTTCATTGTCATCATCCTGGGAGATGGCGGCAGATTGTTCAGTGTATATATATATTCTGATGGCAATACGTGAATCCTCTCATATTTCATCGGCGTTGTCAGCGATTCCCAAACACAGAATATTAGTCCTCAGCACGGCGCCCGTATCATACGTAGGAAGAATGACGATCATGGCCGCGTTGAATGCACTGACTTAGCGCGGCGCACATTAATTAACCCCCCCGGCGGTATTCCTGAGTGTAGCTCGGGGTAAAGTTTCAGCACCACAAGCGGTGACCCCCCCTGAGCTACACTCGGGAATACACTGCAGCGTTGCTCCGGGATCCCTCCATCACTTTCCTTGTCCTGCGCTTCCGCGGTGTCCCCAGCAATGTCCTCCGGCCGATGCCGGCATCTGTCTTCCGGGTTCCGTTCCCTGCGACGTCGGGACGTACGGGGGATGGAACTGGCGGGAAATTTGAAAACGTAAAAAGTGACATTCACTAAATACACTAAAATCACATCGTATAACATTCCTGTATCAAACCATTTCACATACATTTTGTCCCGAGTGCTTTGTCCGGCGCCCTGCCTGCATTTTTACCGCCCTTTCTGCCTGGAAACTGAGAAACGTCCATGGCGTCCAAAAAGCGTCCCTTTAGGTCAGACGCGGTTTTAGAGCGGCTAGAGAACAGCGATAGTAAATCAGAACCACTTGCAGAATTGAGTGATAATGATTGGTGGGGGAAATTCCTCATCAGACACTGAAAACGATTCTGCGACTTTGCTCAGCGATGGGCCAACTTGGCGCTATATTTCACATTTCAGTGTTTTTGGTGATTATATTATTGAATTACATTTAATATTATTATATTATTATTTTTTATGATTATTTATTAAATTATAATTTAGAATTTCGTGTTTTAAGTTTTATCCTCCCGGGATGTTTACTAGACTCTTGTCCGGACAGATTTCAGCGAGTTATTCCTAAAAATTACAGCCGACAATAAAAAAACGACATATTTCCATGCAAAAAAAAATGTACCGCTTTGAGCACAGAAATACTGACATAATCAGACCACTAGGGAGGTTAATGAACGTTCATAGAAAATGCACCCCTTAAATGTGAATGGGCCCCGAATGTCACCGATCGTCTAATCTATGAATGTCGCAACCGATCGCCCGGCGATACTAAATCTATGAACTCTCTTTCCTGCAGACGATGTGCCTCCATACTTCAAGACGGAGCCGGTGCGGAGTCAGGTCCACCTGGAGGGCAACCGTTTGGTTCTGACTTGCATGGCGGAGGGGAGCTGGCCTCTCGAATTTAAATGGCTGCACGACCACAAGGAGCTGACCAAGTTCTCCCTGGAGTACAGGTCTGTCATCGCTTCGTAATCTCATTGTAATAATGTATTATTATGGGAAAATGCTGCAAATATTAGCAATCTGCTTTCTGGTTAGTCAGGGGTGTCCTAAGGCATCAACACAAATGGGCACTTCCCAGGGGCCCCAGATGCATGGGGGCCCCAGGATAATCTTGCATTATATCATACTTGCCAACTGTCCCGGGACAGTCACGCTTTTTACTAAGCTGTCTCAGGCAACATCCCAGAAACCTGTACTGTGCCCACCTGATCCAAGTATTGTGCCCTCCTGACCCCCCCCTGTACTGTGCCCTTCCGACCCCCTTGTACTGTTCCCTCCTGACCCCCCCCGTACTGTGCCCTCCTGATCCCAGTACTGTGCCCTCCTGTCACCCCTGTACTATGCCCTCCTGACCCCCCTGTACTGTGCCCTCCTGACTCCCCCTGTACTGTGCCCTCCTGACCCCCCCCTGTACTGTGTCCTCCTGACTCCCCCTGTACTGTGTCCTCCTGACCCCCCTGTACTGTGCCCTCCTGACTCCCCCTGTACTGTGCCCTCCTGACTCCCCTGTACTGTGCCCTCCTGACTCCCCCTGTACTGTGCCCTCCTGATCCCCCGTACTGTACCCTCCTGACTCCCCCTGTACTGTGCCCTCCTGACCCCCCGTACTGTGCCCTCCTGACTCCCCCTGTACTGTGCCCTCCTGACTCCCCCTGTACTGTACCCTCCTGTCTCCCCTGTACTATGCCCTCCTGACCCCCCCGTACTGTACCCTCCTGTCTCCCGTGTACTGTGCCCTCCTGACCCCCCCGTACTGTACCCTCCTGACTCCCCCCTGTACTGTGTCCTCCTGACCCCCCCGTACTGTGCCCTCCTGACCTCCCCGTACTGTACCCTCCTGTCTTCCCCCTGTACTGTGCCCTCCTGACCCCCCTGTACTGTTCCCTCCTGACCCCCCCTGTACTGTGCCCTCCTGACCCCCCCCCCGTACTGTACCCTCCTGTCTCCCTTGTACTGTGCCCTCCTGACCCCCCCGTACTGTACCCTCCTGTCTCCCCTGTACTGTGCCCCCCTGACTCCCCCCTGTACTGTGTCCTCCTGACCCCCGTACTGTGCCCTCCTGACCCCCCCGTACTGTGCCCTCCTGACCCGCCCTGTACTGTACTGTGACCTCCTGACCCCCCCATACTGTACCCTCCTGTCTCCCTTGTACTGTGCCCTCCTGACCCCCCCCCGTACTGTACCCTCCTGTCTCCCCTGTACTGTGCCCTCCTGACCCCCCCCTCCCCGTACTGTACCCTCCTGTCTCCCCTGTACTGTGCCCTCCTGACTCCTCCCTGTACTGTGCCCTCCTGACCCCCCTGTACTGTGCCCTCCTGACCCCCCTGTACTGTGCCCTCCTGACTCCCCCTGTACTGTGCCCTCCTGACCCCCCTGTACTGTGCCCTCATGACCCCCCCGTACTGTGCCCTCCTGACCCCCCCGTACTGTACCCTCCTCTCTCCCTTGTACTGTGCCCTCCTGTCTCCCCCTGTACTGTGCCCTCCTGACTCCCCCTTTACTGTGCCCTCCTGACCCCCCTGTACTGTGCCCTCCTGACTCCCCCTGTACTGTGCCCTCCTGACTCCCCCTTTACTGTGCCCTCCTGACCCCCCTGTACTGTGTCCTCCTGACTCCCCCCTATACTGTGTCCTCCTGACCCCCCCCCCGTACTGTGCCCTCCTGACCCCCCTGTACTGTGTCCTCCTGACTCCCCCTGTACTGTGTCCTCCTGACCCCCCTGTACTGTACCCTCCTGACTCCCCCTGTACTGTGCCCTCCTGACCCCCCCCTGTACTGTGTCCTCCTGACTCCCCCTGTACTGTGTCCTCCTGACCCCCCTGTACTGTGCCCTCCTGACTCCCCCTGTACTGTGCCCTCCTGACTCCCTCTGTACTGTGCCCTCCTGACTCCCCCTGTACTGTGCCCTCCTGATCCCCCCGTACTGTACCCTCCTGACTCCCCCTGTACTGTGCCCTCCTGACTCCCCCCTGTACTGTGCCCTCCTGACCCCCCCGTACTGTACCCTCCTGACTCCCCCCTGTACTGTGTCCTCCTGACCCCCCCGTACTGTGCCCTCCTGACCTCCCCGTACTGTACCCTCCTGTCTTCCCCCTGTACTGTGCCCTCCTGACCCCCCTGTACTGTTCCCTCCTGACCCCCCCTGTACTGTGCCCTCCTGACCCCCCCCCGTACTGTACCCTCCTGTCTCCCTTGTACTGTGCCCCTCCTGACCCCCCCGTACTGTACCCTCCTGTCTCCCCTGTACTGTGCCCCCCTGACTCCCCCCTGTACTGTGTCCTCCTGACCCCCCCGTACTGTGCCCTCCTGACCCCCCCCGTACTGTGCCCTCCTGACCCGCCCTGTACTGTACTGTGACCTCCTGACCCCCCCATACTGTACCCTCCTGTCTCCCTTGTACTGTGCCCTCCTGACCCCCCCCCGTACTGTACCCTCCTGTCTCCCCTGTACTGTGCCCTCCTGACCCCCCCCTCCCCGTACTGTACCCTCCTGTCTCCCCTGTACTGTACCCTCCTGTCTCCCCTGTACTGTGCCCTCCTGACTCCTCCCTGTACTGTGCCCTCCTGACCCCCCTGTACTGTGCCCTCCTGACCCCCCTGTACTGTGCCCTCCTGACTCCCCCTGTACTGTGCCCTCCTGACCCCCCTGTACTGTGCCCTCATGACCCCCCCGTACTGTGCCCTCCTGACCCCCCCGTACTGTACCCTCCTCTCTCCCTTGTACTGTGCCCTCCTGACTCCCCCTGTACTGTGCCCTCCTGACTCCCCCTTTACTGTGCCCTCCTAACCCCCCTGTACTGTGCCCTCCTGACTCCCCCTGTACTGTGCCCTCCTGACTCCCCCTTTACTGTGCCCTCCTGACCCCCCTGTACTGTGTCCTCCTGACTCCCCCCTATACTGTGTCCTCCTGACCCCCCCCCCCCGTACTGTGCCCTCCTGACCCCCCTGTACTGTGTCCTCCTGACTCCCCCCTATACTGTGTCCTCCTGACCCCCCCGTACTGTGCCCTTCTGACCCCCCTGTACTGTGCCCCCCCGACCCCCCCCTGTACTGTGCCCTCCTGAACCCCCCCTGTACTGTGCCCTCCTGACCCCCCCTGTACTGTGTCCTCCTGACTTCCCCCTGTACTGTGTCCTCCTGACTCCCCCCTGTACTGTGTCCTCCTGACCCCCCCCTGTACTGTGCCCTCCTGACCCCCCTGTACTGTGCCCTCCTGACTCCCCCTGTACTGTGCCCTCCTGACCCCCCCTGTACTGTGCCCTCCTGACTCCCCCCTGTACTGTGCCCTTCTGACCCCCCTGTACTGTGCCCCCCCGACCCCCCTGTACTGTGCCCTCCTGACTCCCCCCTGTACTGTGCCCTCCTGACCCCCCTGTACTGTGCCCTCCTGACTCCCCCCGTACTGTGCCCTCCTGACCCCCCCTGTACTGTCCCCCCCCATACTGTGCTCTTTGTGTTGATTAGTGTTTGATTTATGCCATTTGTTTATTGTTGTTTATTGTTTAAAATCAATTTTATTGAAAGTCCTAATAAATGTATGTTTATTCTATCAACTATTTATACTTTAAATTTTAAGAGTCGGTGTGTAAATTGGGGCAGGATGGTAGGGGCCCCAGTGCATTACTTTGCCCAGGGGCCCATGATGCTATCGAGACCTGTGGTTAGCCCGTGGTGTCAGTGGATGAAGCGGGGAGAAGGTGCTCATTGTTATGTCATGTCAGCGGTTTGGTCGGAGTTATGGGATTGGTCCTCCTGGCGTGTTTCGTGTTCCAACAATTCCGGGTGTAGATCGCTCCTCTGAATGATCGCTTTCATGCAAACGCCATAACCATCTACAGCGGCAAATCTGTAACCGACCGCGACCCAACGGAGAAAAGAAACAAAACAAGATCTGGAGTTCCCACAAAGTCGCTATTGTGACTCGGCCGTTATCCATAGAAAAGTAACAAAATCCGATGCGAAGGAAATATTTGTATTTGTTTGGGAAGGAAGCAGTACAGCTTACATTGATATCTGAACAATACGTCCAACACATCCAAGGTCCGTACAGGGATGGAGGCACCGGGGGAAGACAAAAGAACCAGATATATACAGTGGGGATGGAAAGTTTGGGCACCCCCAGCTAAACATGTGTATTAATGTGCATAAAGAAGCCAAGGAAAGATGGAAAAATCTCCAAAAGGCATCAAATTACAGATTAGACATTCTTATAATATGTCAACAAAAGTTAGATTTTATTTCCATCATTTACACTTTCAAAATAACAGAAAACAAAAAAATGGCGTCTGCAAAGGTTTGGGCCCCCTGCAGAGTTAATATCTTGTACTGCCCCCTTTGGCAAGTATCACAGCTTGTAAACGCTTTTTGTAGCCAGCCAAGAGTCTTTCAATTCTTGTTTGAGGTATCTTTGCCCATTCTTCTTACAAAAGTCTTCCAGTTCTTCGAGATTTCTCGGCTGTCTGTCACGCACGGCTCTTTTAAGGTCTATCCATAGATTTTCAATGATGTTGAGGTCAGGAGATTGTGAAGGCCATGGCAAAAACCTTCAGTTTACGCCTCTTGATGTAATCCCCCGTGGATTTCCAGGTGTGTTTAGGATCATTATCCATTTGTAGAAGACATCCTCTCTTTAACTTCAGCTTTTTCACAGATGGCATCAAGTTACCATCCAAAATTTGCTGAAATTTTATTGAATCCATTTTTCCTTCTACTCGTGAGATGTTCCCTGTGCCACTGGCTGCAACACAACCCCAAAGCATGATTGATCCAACCCCATGCTTCACAGTTGGACAGAGGTTCTTTTCATTCAATTCTGTGCCCCTTCTTCTCCAAACGTACCTTTGCTCATTCCGGCCAAAATGTTCAATTTTAACCTCATCGGTCCACAGAACTTGTTTCCAAAATGCATCAGGCTTGTCTATATGTTCATTTGCAAAGTTCCAACGATGATTTTTGTGGTGAGGACGTAGAAGAGGTTTTCTTCTGATGACTCTTCCATGAAGCCCATATTTGTACAAGTATCTCTTTATAGTGGAATAGTGACCACAACTCCAGTGTCTGCCAGATCTTTCTGGAGGGATCGTGCCGTCAAACGTGGGTTTTGAATTGTTTTTCTCACAATCCTGCGAGCTGTTCTGTCTGATATTTTTCTTGGTCTTCCAGATCTTGCTTTAACTTCCACTGTTCCTGATGACTGCCATTTCTTAATTACATTCCGAACAGAGGATATTGACATCTGAAAACACTTTGCTATCTTCTTATAGCCTTCTCCAGCTTTGTGAGCGTCAACTATTTTCAGTTTCAGTTTTCTAGACAACTGCTTAGAAGAACCCATGGTGCTGATTGTTGGGGCAAGGTCAGATGAGTCGGGGCATTTAAACCCTTTGAGACTGACATCACCTGGTCTTCCCAGACGATGATTGAGAACAATCCATGACACTGGCAGGTCTCAGCTTGCCAAAGGGGCAGTGCATGCTATAAAGTCTGCAGGGGGCCCAAACTTTTGCAGATGCAATTTTTTTGTTTTCTGTTATTTTGAAAGTGTAAATGATGGAAATAAAATCTAACTTTTGTTGACATATTATAAGAATGTCTAATCTGTAATTTGATGCCTTTTGGAGATTTTTCCATCTTTCCTTGGCTTCTTTATGCACATTAATACAAATTTTTAGCTGGGGTGCCCAAACTTTCGATCCCCACTGTATATGTGTGTGTATATATTTATGTATTTATTTCAGGTACTTATATAGCGCCGTCAATTTATACAGCTTTACATATATATTATACATTCACATCAGTCCCCGCCCCCGAGGAGCATACAATCTAAGGTCCCTAACTCACATTCATACATACACATACTAGGAACAATTTACACAGGAACCAATTCACCTACCAGCATGTCTTTGGAGTGTGGGAGGAAACCCACACAGGCACAGGGAGAACATGCAAACTCCAGGCAGGTGGTGCTGTGGCTGGGATTTGAACCAACGACCCGAGTGCTGCCAGGCGGAAGTGCTAACCATTTAGCCGCTGTGCTGCCCAATGTGCATTAAGGACAGGTTGCTGTGTATTTACTCTGATAAAAGAGCAAAAAGAACATCCAATAAAAATATTTACTTTTAATTCTTCTTCTTAACACCAACCAGTGCGCTGCGGGTTTTGGTGCGTTTTGAAACGTCCTCCTGCATGGTTCCCTGTTTAAAAAGCGCAACAAAAATGCACTTCTAAAAAACATATATGAGTATTATATGTAACAAAAAATCTCCTCCTTCCCCCCAAAAATCGAGCACTAATCTGCATCCTTACCACAAAACTATAAATTCCCCCCCCCCCCAGTACATATCTGCCCCCTTGCTGAAATCCCCATTCTCAGCACAAGTCTTTGCCCCCCCCCCATCCCCCCACAATTTAAATTTTCTCTCTTCCCATATGCCCCCAACACAATTCCCCCCCCCCCCCCAAAAAAAAAAAAAAAATAATTCCCCTTCTTAGCACAAATCCTCTACCCCTCATATTTCCTCCCCTGACAACAAACCTCCCCCCCCACTCCAAATCCCCCCTCCTAGCGTGAAGTCCCCACACAAATTTCCCCTCCTAGCACAAATACCCCCAAATTGTCCCTACTAGCACCCCCACCAAAATATTTCTCCTCTTAACACAAATACCCCCAATCATCCTTACTAGCACCCCTCCCTCTAAAATATTTCTCCTCCTAGCACAAATACCCCCAATCATCCTTCCTAGCACCCCCCCCCCTGAAAAATTGCTCCTTCTAGCACAAATACCCCCAATCATCCTTACTAGCACCCCCCCTGAAATATTTCTCCTCCTAGCACAGATACCCCCAATCATCCTTACTAGCACCCCCCCCCCTGAAATATTTCTCCTCCTAGCCAGGGGCGGACTGACAACTCATGGGGCCCCCGGGCAATAGGAGATCATGGGCCCTGTGTCCTTGCCCAAACTCAAAAAAGCCTATGAAAAAGGTACCAGGGGCATCTCATGGGGCCCCCTACTGATCCCGGGCCCTCGGGCAGTGCCCGAGTTTGCAAATGGTCAGTCCGCCCCTGCTCCTAGCACAAATACCCCCAATCATCCTTACTAACACCCCCTCCCCTGATATATTTCTCCTCCTAGCACAAATACCCCCAATCATCCTTACTAGCACCCCCTCCCCTGATATATTTCTCCTCCTAGCACAAATACCCCCAATCATCCTTACTAGCACCCCCTCCCCTGAAATATTTCTCCTACTAGCACAAATCCCCTCATTCCTCTATCATATTACTTTTATAGTACATATCCCCCCTTCCAACACAAATCCCCCCAAATCACCAATCCTTGCACACTTTTCAAAATTCCACTCGTAGAACAATTCCCACCCCCTCCGCCCCCAATTTCCTTTTCTCAACACAAATCTCCTCCCTCCAATCTTCCTGTGGTGTTTCCCCCTCCCATTCACATGATACCTCAGTACCCCGGGCAGCCGCCCCTCCTGCCCACCCCTTGTCCTGGCCCTGCATGCAGGATGTGTTTTTTGCCTCAGCTGCCAGTGTGACAGCAGACAGTGCTTTATTTAGGGTTCGTGCTGCCCCAGGCCTCACAAAAATCGCCCTCCCCCCACAGAGAGACCCTGACACCGACCAACATCCCCCCCTCCCCCCACACCCCACACCAGAGAGAGCCTTCCACTACCACCGCCCCCATACAGTGGCAACCACCCCCCACCCCGGCGAGAGAGAAGACACTCACCTTCACAGCTTCAGACAGCCCGGGAACAAGAGTCGGGCTCTACATACACCATCAAGCAGCCCGCAGCCTCTCTCAGATCCCACCTGGTCCCCATGCTGCGTGTGTCCCTTCTTCCATCCCATCTTTCGGGGGCAGCACTGCCCCCCTGAAAAATGCTGCCCTAGGCAAATGCCTTGTTTTGCCTTGTGGTAAATACACCCCTAACAGCAGATCTGGGGTGTGCAGTGAGGGGACAGCCCCTGTCTACCACTAATTGCAGGCCATACGCGGGTCGAATTCCAAACAAATTTTCTTTAGAAAATCAGAAATTTTGTGCATTTTGTAATCCGATGGCGCCACCATTGATTTCGAAATTCGACCAGCCAAGCCTTCAATTTCACAAGTTGCTACAGAAAAGAATTTTTGTGGCCAAGAATTTCTTTTCTTTCCAGGTCACGGCTCATTTCTTTTTCAATAAAATTTTTCCCATCATTGATTAGAAATTTGTTTATTTTTATTTTTGGTCATTCAATAGGCCGACGTTACCACCAACGATAAAAAAAATTGGCCGATTTTCGTCCCGTCTGCGGCCGGCATTTAATTACTTCTGTCCCTTGCAGAGAGCTCCACTATTATATTTGACATGAAAAAGTCTTGCGGTTGTAACAATGTATCCATTTGTATCCATTTTGGATACAGATGTTTTTATTCGGATACAAATAGATACATTGTTGCAACCGCAAGACTTTTTCATGTCAAATATAATAGTGGAATGGAATTCTTATTCTTTTTCTTTTTCTTTGTCTTCTTTTTCTTCTTCGTCTTCTATTTTTTCTTCGTCTTGCAGGTCACGGCTCATGCGCAGATTTTTTATCGGTAAAAAGATCGGCTGATTTGCCCAACATTGCCAGGAAAATCAGCCGATCGGCAAAATCGGACGATTTTTTCCAGCTTCACAGATTTAAAAAAAGTGCCAAAATCCCGAAAAACGGCCGACAAATTAACCCACTAACGGTGCGAAAATCAACCGATTTTTTTTCTGGCCGAAAAATCGGCTGATTTTCTACCCGTCTATGGTCTGCATAAGTCCTGGGAGACTGCCCCTCTTGCCCCTCCAATGTCCCGGCCATGCCCATGTATAAGGCCAGAGGTCAGAATTTAGACCACCGCATCCGAATCACATGATTAATGCCTATCTGTTTTATCAGGTGATTTGCTGATGTAGAGTGCAGGTGAATTTTTTCTTTAGGTTGCACATCGACCAATAAAATCAAGTCTAAAAGATAAATTGAAGAGCGGGAGAAGGGGTAGGATGGGGGGGGGGGGGGTGGTATTTTATTGAGGACTCGCTTTCTAATAGCTTTTATCACATTGATTCATCGCCGCTCACTTTCAGTGAAAATGGAAATTCTGCACTTACTTGAAAGCATTTTAAAAATATCACAAAGAGAAAAAATGAAAACCTAAAACGCGGAAAATGCGGGATGTTTTAGTCCCCTCCGACCCCACTTCACATATTCCACTTGAATGTATCTTTTAGACAATTCTTAGACTCATTCTTCGATCGGTCGTTCTGCAAACCAAAAAAAAAAACATTAAAAAAAAACAAAAAACCATGAAAACTTAATTTGCATTCAGGTGCATAAAAAGAGGAATAAAAAAAAAAAAAAAAAAATGACAAAAACCTCGGGATGGAAGGTACGGCGCGCTGCGATATAAACCTGGAAGAGAAAGCACAAAAGGGATGAAGATATACCGCCGTCGTTTGTGAGGACAAACCGCCATAAAAGGAAACGCACGGAGCGCTTGAGATTCTAACTGCTTTTAGTGAGAAAAAAAAAAAAATCAAAACTGTATCAAAAACAGCAGAAAGCGATGACGGCGGTGCGCGGCGGTCCCTGCCAGCAGATTAAAATGGATGGCCAAGGTCGCGTTCAAGTTCAGCGATCTTCATGAAAGCACTTAGCTTGTGGCCTCCTCCTTAGCCTTTAATAATCATATTAGCGCGTTTTGCCGCCCATAGCGCACACCGTTATCAGCCTTCATTTACTAAAATGTAACAATTGTTATTTCCGCCAACGAAGGCCGAGGAGGCGTGAAAAATTCCATCTGCCTGAAGATAGAGATTCTTATCTGAGTTACAATGGAGGTTCGCGATGAAGGTGGAACAAATCTTAAAGCCGTAATAAAGCCAAAAAGCCAACTTTTATTATATCGCAGCTTACAAATTCTTAGATGTGATGGCTGCATTAGTTTTCTTTTTTAGGCTTTCTTTCCTTTATCTTCATCTGGTAATTCGGCCAGTAAGTCTGTTGTTTTTAAAGAGAACATGCTCCTCTGCAGATGTAGCAGTTTACAGGGATGGTCAAACCATTGCCCACTGACAGGGGGTGCTTACAATGGTCAGCTTTTCAACCTTTATCCCAAAAAGGAACACAACTGTTACTGTAACTGATTATACAATGTGGGCTTCAATTTGTTAGCGTGGCTATAATCTGCTAGTTCATCTAACACTCCCCTCCTCCAGACTTTGTGTGTGTATGTATATACTATATATATATATATATATATGGATCAATAGATGGATCGATAGATAGATGGATCAATAGCTAGATAGATTGATAGATGGATTAATAGGTGGCTCGATAGATAGATGGATCGATAGATGGATGGATCGATGGATGGATGGTTCGATAGATGGATTGATAGGTGGCTCGATAGATAGATTGATCGATAGATAGATAGATAGATAATAGATAGATAGATAGATAGATAGATAGATAGATAGATAGATAATAGATAGATAGATAGATAATAGATAGATAGATAGATAGATAGATAGATAGATAGATAGATAGATAGATAATAGATAGATAGATAGATAGATAGATAGATAGATAGATAGATAGATAGATAATAGATAGATAGATAATAGATAGATAGATAGATAGATAGATAATAGATAGATAGATAGATAGATAATAGATAGATAGATAATAGATAGATAGATAGATAGATAATAGATAGATAGATAGATAATAGATAGATAGATAGATAGATAGATAGATAGATAGATTGATAGATAGATAGATAATAGATAGATAGATAGATAGATAGATAGATAGATAGATAGATTGATAGATAGATAGATAATAGATAGATAGATAGATAATAGATAGATAGATAGATAGATAGATAGATAGATAGATAGATAATAGATAGATAGATAATAGATAATAGATAGATAGATAGATAGATAGATAGATAGATAGATAGATAGATAATAGATAGATAGATAGATAGATAATAGATAGATAGATAGATAGATAGATAGATAGATAGATAATAGATAGATAGATAATAGAATAGATAGATAGATAGATAGATAGATAGATAGATAGATAGATAGATAGATAATAGATAGATAGATAGATAGATAGATAATAGATAGATAGATAATAGATAGATAATAGATAGATAGATAATAGATAGATAGATAGATAGATAGATAGATAGATAGATAGATACATAGATAATAGATAGATAATAGATAGATAGATAGATAATAGATAGATAATAGATAGATAGATAGATAGATAGATAGATAGATAATAGATAGATAATAGATAGATAGATAATAGATAGATAGATAATAGATAGATAATAGATAGATAATAGATAGATAGATAATAGATAGATAGATAGATAGATAGATAGATAGATAGATAATAGATAGATAATAGATAGATAGATAATAGATAATAGATAGATAGATAGATAATAGATAATAGATAGATAATAGATAGATAGATAGATAATAGATAATAGATAGATAATAGATAGATAATAGATAGATAGATAATAGATAGATAATAGATAATAGATAGATAATAGATAATAGATAGATAATAGATAATAGATAGATAATAGATAGATAGATAGATAGATAGATAGATAGATAGATGGATCAATAGATAGATAATAGATAGATAGATAATAGATAGATAGATAGATAGATAGATAATAGATAATAGATAGATAGATAGATAGATAGATAGATAGATAGATAGATAGATAGATAGATGGATCAATAGATAGATAGAGATATATATTGTATATAGGCACTGTAGATATATATGTAAAGATTATTGTGCGTTAGTAAAAAGAAAAAAAAGGAAAAAAATATATATATATACAGTGTGTGTATCATTAATACATTTCTTAAAAATATATATATTACATATAAATGTAGGTAAATATAGTTCTGTACAGTATATATAGGGATTGTGTGTTTGTTTGAAAAAATTTATATTTATTTGTAGTATTAATTATATATATAACAAATAAACAAAGACAATAAAAAATAAGATAAATGTACTTTGTGTAAATATATTTACAATTTGTAATATAATGTGTATACACAAAAAACATTTTTTTTATTATATATACAGTATATATGTATGCATGTATGTAGATATGTACAGTACATGTAAGGATTGTTGCGTGTTAGTAATATACAGTGTATATTTTGTCTGTTTACACTACTTTGTGTGTATTATGTATCTATATATATATATATATGTACATCTATCTTATTTTTTGTTCTTTGTTTATTTGTTTTTTATATATATATATTTTTTTTTTTTAATTTTTTTATTATAATACTCCTCCCCCATAGACTCCCTCTGTGGGCCTAGCTGTCATCCTGTATGCGCCTGCACAGGCGTTGTCACCGGTCGGACCCCTGTAAGTCTCCATGTATTATCGGGTGTTGCGCTGACATTATTACGCCGGTAATTGACCTCATATTTGCGAGTCCTTTGTATTGGCGTCCTCTGGGGGGGGTGGGGGGGCGTACTTCAGGAAAACCTCACATATGTCACAGCAAATTGCATGTATTAACGCTAACGGTTGTCACCTTTGTCTCAGCACACATCACTCGGCGTGACAAGCTGAATTATATCGACTTTGCCGCCGCTTTGCCTGGAATGTCAACAGCGTTCCACTTTTCTTTTTTCCCCTCGCCTGACGTTCCCAGTATTTAGTCAGGGTTTGTTCTCGGGGTGGATCAGACTGCGGTACGCCGGATTCGGATGATGGACGGGTTAGCTGCATGAGATCCATTCTGCAGACGGTTATCTTCACAGCAGGAGTCACCTTGTACCGAAGGAAGACAGAGACAGCAGGGCTGGGAGAAGGAGGAGGGCGGCGGGGTTCCCCTTTAGTGCTGTGATGTGTCATTTCTGCAGTATGCTGCTCGGTGGGTTTTTAGGCCTGGAAATTTTTAAACAGATAAAACACATATAGAGGAAATGTTTTGGCTGCCAAAGGATTTATATTACTGTCCATCCAGTCCTGAGATTTATACAGCCTCATTATACAACACAGCCAGCCTGGCAGGGCACCTGAACTTTCTTTGCTGCAATTTCACTTTCACTTACAGGTTTCCTTCCCTTTGCCAACCTGAGACTAGACGGTGAAAGGAGAAGCATCAAACTGATGAACTCATCTATCTGACACTCTGCTCTCTCCTCTTATCAACATGCACCTTGCACCAGAACACTGCAAAAAAGAAGAACCTTTCTGAAGTTTACACAGCTCTTCCAAACAGTTCTGTCTGGCAGGGGAGGAGCCTGATTTTTTTTTTCCTGCATTGTAGGCAGTTGGATAGGATGCAGGGTTAGGAATAGGCTGGGGCAAAGGGTTAACTGTGGTTAGGATTGGGCGAAGGCAGAAGATTAGGGTGTATTGGTTAAGAATAGGCTGCAAGAAAGGGCTAGGCTCCAGGGTTCGAGGGTGCAAGGTTGGGATTAGGCCATAGGAAAGGACTAAGGTACAGAGTTAAGATCGGCCATGGGAAAGGACAAGGGTGCAGAGTTGAGATGGGGCCATGGGAAAGGACAAGGGTGCAGAGTTGAGATGGGGCCATGGGAAAGGACAAGGGTGCAGAGTTTGGATTGGTCTACAAGAAAGGATTAGGGTGCAAGGTTGGGATTGGGCCATGGGAAAGGACTAGGGTGCAGAGTTGAGATGGGGCCATGGGAAAGGACAAGGGTGCAGAGTTTGGATTGGTCTACAAGAAAGGATTAGGGTGCAAGGTTGGGATTGGGCCATGGGAAAGGACTAGGGTGCAGAGTTGAGATGGGGCCATGGGAAAGGACAAGGGTGCAGAGTTTGGATTGGTCTACAAGAAAGGATTAGGGTGCAAGGTTGGGATTGGGCCATGGGAAAGGACTAGGGTGCAGAGTTGAGATGGGGCCATGGGAAAGGACAAGGGTGCAGAGTTTGGATTGGTCTACAAGAAAGGATTGGGGTGCAGGGTTGGGATTGGGCCATGGGAAAGGACTTGGGTGCAGGGTTAGTTTTAGGCTACAAGAAAGGACCAGGGCACAGGGTTGGGATTGGGCCATGGGAAAGGACTTGGGTGCAGGGTTAGTTTTAGGCTATAAGAAAGGACAAGGGTGCAGGGTTGGGATTGGGCCATGGGAAAGGACTAGGGGGCAGACTTGAGATGGGGCCATGGGAAAGGGCTAGGGTGCAGGATTGGGATTGGGCCATAGGAAAGGACTAGGTTGAAGAGTTGAGATGGGGCCGTGGGAAAGGGCTAGGGTTCAGGGTTGGGATTGGGCCATGAAAAAGGACTAGGGTTTAGAGTTGGGATTGGGCCATGAGACAAATAACGGTTCAGGGTTGGAATTGGGCCATAAGAAAGGACTAGGGTACAAGGTTGGGATTGGGCCATGGGAAAGGACAATGATTTAGGGTTGAGATTGGGCCATTGGAAAGGACAAGGGTTCAGGGTTGGGATTGGGCCATGGGAAAGGACAAGGGTTCAGGGTTGGGATTGGGCCAGGAGAAAGGACTAGGGTGTAGGGTTGGGATTGGGCCCGGAGAAAGGATTAGGGTGTAGGGTTGGGATTGGGCCATGGAAAAGGACTAGGATTCAGGGTAGGATTGGGCCATGGTATAGGACTAGGGTTCAGGGTTGGTATTGGGCCATGAGAAAGAACTAGGGTTCAGGGTTGGGATTGAGTCATGAAAAAGGACAAGGTTCAGGGTTGGGATTGGGCCATAAGAAAGGACTAGGGTTCATGGTTGGATTGGGCCATGGGAAAGGACTAGAGTGTAGGGTTGTGATTGGTCTATGGGAAAGGACAAAGGTTCAGGGTTGGGATTGGGCCATGGGAAAGGACAAGGGTTCAGGGTTGGGATTGGTCCATGGGAAAGGACAAGGGTTCAGGGTTAGGATTGGTCCATGGGAAAGGACAAGGGTTCGGGGTTGGGATTGGTCTATGGGAAAGGACAAGGGTTCAGGGTTGGGATTGGGCCATGGGAAAGGACAAGGGTGCAGGATTGGGACTGGGCCATGGGAAAGGACAAGGGTGCAGGATTGGGATTGGGCCAGGAGAAAGGACTAGGGTGTAGGGTTGGGATTGGGCCATAAAAAAGGAATAGTATTCAGGGTAGGATTGGGCCATGGGATAGGACTAGGTATCAGGGTTGGTATTGGGCCATGAGAAAGAACTAGGTTCAGGGTTGGGATTGAGTAATGAAAAAGGACTAGAATTCAGGGTTGGGATTGGGCCATGGGAAAGGACAAGGTTCAGGGTTGGGATTGGGCCATAAGAAAGGAATAGGGTTCAGGGTTGGATTGGTCCATGGGAAAGGACAAGGGTTCAGGGTTGGGATTGGGCCGTGGGAAAGGACTCAGGAGCAGGGTTAGGATTAGGCTAGAGCAGAGATTTAGGCCACAAGGTTAGAAGCAGGCAAGGGCCAAGTGTAAGAAATGTTACTGCTGACTTTAGGAATTTAGGAAGTGGGATAGAGGAGTGCAATGGTGACTGGAGAATATCAGTGAATGTGATTTTTGTTTTTGTTTTTTGCAAAAATGGTGGTGGGGGGAGGGGTGGGGATATGCCATCTCACAGTGTGTGAAATCTGGGAAGGTAGATGGGCCAAACGTTTTCTATCGAATTGTTGTGGATCTGTGCACTGAGACGAGAGAGGAAATATTTTGCAGTTGACAAGAAACACAGCCCGAGACAAATGTCCTATTGATTTCAAAGCGACTCTTGTCTTTGATGAAAGTGAAATTAATTTTCCCCGCAATTCTTGCGTGTTTCTACGGATAGGCAGACCTCATGAAAGAAGTGTCACCGGGAGTGGGTGCCATCACAAGCCGTCTTTTCATATCGAGGTTCCGCCACAGGGATAGACAAGCTATTGATAAAGTCGGCTTAATCTTGAGCTAAGAACAGCGGACTGTAATAATATTGTTTCCTTCTGCTGGGCTGCTCCGACTCCTGCCAAAACCTGCATGAACCTCGGAAGATATTTCCAGCAAAATATATGGGCATGTATGAAAAATAAAAACAAAAAGCTTTTAGCACTGCTAAAAGCTTCTAGAAGGCTGCTGAAGCTTGCTAAAAGCTTCTTTTTTAAAAGCTACACCAGCATTATATACTAGGCACACCCAGTCTGGAGTTGTAGGGTGTTTTGGAGGGTGTAGGTTGCTTTGGAGGGTGTAGGGTGCTTGGAGGTTGAAGGGTGCTTTGGAGGGTGTAGGGTGCTTGGAGGTTGTAGGGTGCTTTGGATGGTGTAGGATGCTTGGAGGTTGTAGGGTGCTTTGGATGGTGTAGGGTGCTTGGAGGTTGTAGGGTGCTTTGGATGGTGTAGGGTGCTTGGAGGTTGTAGGGTGCTTCGGATGGTGTAGGGTGTTTTGGAGGTTCACTTTATATGGAGCACCAAAAGTCATCTGTACTTCCACCCCTGTGCTTCTCTGGTATTCTGTTTGGAGTTTTGGAGAAAGTAGGGTGCTTTGGAGAGTTTAGGGTGCTTTGGAGGATTGAAGGGTGCTTTGGAGAATTTAGGGTGCTTCGGAGGGTGAAGGGTGCTTTGGAGAGTGTAGGGTTCTTTGGGGGATGTAGGTTGCGTTGGAGGGTGCAGGATGCTTGGAGGTTGTACTTCCACCCTTGTGCTTCTCCGCCATTATGTTTTGAGTATTGGAGGGAGTAGGGTGCTTGTGAGGGTGTAGGGTTCTTTGGAAGGTGAAGGGTGCGTTGGAGGTGTAGGGTGCTTGGAGGTTGTAGGGTGCTTTGGATGGTGTAGGGTGTTTTGGAGGTTCACTTTATATGGAGCACCAAAAGTCATCTGTACTTCCACCCCTGTGCTTCTCTGGTATTCTGTTTGGAGTTTTGGAGAAAGTAGGGTGCTTTGGAGAGTTTAGGGTGCTTTGGAGGATTGAAGGGTGCTTTGGAGAATTTAGGGTGCTTCGGAGGGTGAAGGGTGCTTTGGAGAGTGTAGGGTTCTTTGGGGGATGTAGGTTGCGTTGGAGGGTGCAGGGTGCTTGGAGGTTGTACTTCCACCCTTGTGCTTCTCCGCCATTATGTTTTGAGTATTGGAGGGAGTAGGGTGCTTGTGAGGGTGTAGGGTTCTTTGGAAGGTGAAGGGTGCTTTGGAGGTGTAGGGTGCTTGGAGGTTGTAGGGTGCTTTGGATGGTGTAGGGTGTTTTGGAGGTTCACTTTGTATGGAGCACCAAAAGTCATCTGTACTTCCACCCCTGTGCTTCTCTGGTATTCTGTTTGGAGTTTTGGAGAAAGTAGGGTGCTTTGGAGAGTTTAGGGTGCTTCGGAGGGTTGAAGGGTGCTTTGGAGGGTGAAGGGTTCTTTGGAGGATGTAGGTTGCGTTGGAGGGTGCAGGGTGCTTGGAGGTTGTACTTCCACCCTTGTGCTTCTCCGCCATTATGTTTTGAGTTTTGGAGGGAGTAGGGTGCTTGTGAGGGTGTAGGGTTCTTTGGAAGGTGAAGGGTGTTTTGGAGGGTGTAGGGTGCTTGGAGGGTGTAGGATGCTTTAGAGGAAAGGAGGAAAGTCTGTATAAATGGAGGTTGTTAGTACACAGCCTTTTGGACTTTTTCTTTATTTCGGTGACTTCAGCTGGGCTTTGAGCCGTGGCGCATTTTACAACAGAGGATCTCCAAGTCCCAACCAAGGGGGTAGGTGTAACTTTCAGCTTTGCCACTCCCTCATCCATAAGTCGGGTGTTTATTGGGAACCCCATTAAAAGAACCATATAAAGCGTATTGCTCCTACAGCTGCGCGTCGGTATCTGAACGGCGCCCACCGCTGGGACCCTCCAAAGCCCGGGAAACGAGCCCGCGCTCTTTGGTATCAGGCGAGTGACAGGAACAGGCTCTCTCCTCTCTCCTTTGTATGTCTCGGAAAGTCGCTCGCTCCGCTTTGCAACAGAACACCGTGAAAAAGATGTTGAACTGTCAGCAGATTTCCTTCAACGTGTGTTTAGCAGGTTTCCTTGGCTGGGAGGAAGTTTGACACCGAAAGAGTAAAACATGCTGAGCATTTAATAGATTGCAGAGCCGTGCGATGCGCAAACTTCCTTTTTTTTTGCTTTTATCCCTGACATGAATTTTCAAAAGGGATGAAAATAGGGGGAAAAAAAGTCTTCAACGGGTCACAGTAGTTGTGTCTACCTAGTTTATATTATTTATATTTATATTATATTTATATATTTATATTATTATAGTATTTAAAGCTACAATAATGTATTTGCTGGTCCTCCTGATACATGCCTGAACTCTGTGGGCTCTTTCTGTGCTGCGTCTGCACTTAATGTACCCTTCCTGATAACGGAGCTTGTAATATGATGCTACCAGAGCTGCAGATATGCTCTCTGTTAGTTTTGGTTACCAATGGTTTACTTTTTTTAATTTTAGCAGCCAGTATGGGCCCCTCCAATGAGTGGGAAAGGTTCCATTAGTATCCAGTTGTAGGTGCCTGCTTGTAGGTACACATTATCCATGTGCACATCTTGGCCACCTACCAGGGGCGGACTGACAACTCATGGGGCCCCCGGGCAATGGGGAATCATGGGGCCCCTGTGTCCTTGCCCACACTCAAAAAAGCCTATAAAAAAGGTACCAAGGGCATTTCATTGGGCCCCCTACTGACCCCGGGCCCTTGGGCAGTGCCCGAGTGCTCGAATGGTCATTTCGCCCCTGCCACCTACCATGGCTCAGAGCTGGACCCAGACCTCCCACCCCTTCCTCCTGCGTCCACTGGTAAGCGGTCAATCTTAGCGTTGGAGTGGCGGAGGTAAGTAGGGGCAAGGTCAGGCTTTGTGGCATAGAAGACAGGAGAAACGTGTCTACTGAGGCTTCATGGGCAATCAGTAGGAAACCTGAACTGAATTGAAGGTACCTGGAGGTCTGTCTTTGGGTAAACCACAACATTGATCTGACCACAGGTGCTCTTTAAAAATAAAATTTTCAATTAAAAATGTAAAAAAACAAGCATTGGAATATGTTTGTGTGAGTGGGTAACCATGGGATCAGTGCCCGGGCCTAGTCATTGGCTGTGCCATAATGGTGAACCTTCCCATCAGCAGAGACCATATGATCAGCGCCTGAGCTCTATCAGTGACCCTTCCCATCAGTGGAGATCATGTGATCAGTGCCCTGGACTAGTCATTGGCTATGCCATAATGGTGAACCTTTCCATCAGCACAGACCATATGATCAGCGCCTGAGCTCTATCAGTTACCCTTCCCATCAGTGGAGATCATGTGATCAGTGCCTGAGTCCAGACATTGGCTGTGCCATAATAGTGAATCTTCCCATCAGCAGAGACCATATGATCAGTGCCTGAACCCTATCAGGAATCCTTCCCATAAGGGAAGACCATGTGATCAGTGGCTATGCCCAGTCATTGGCTGTGCCTTATCAGTGACCCTTCCTATCAGTGGAGATCATGTGATCAGTGCCAGGGCCCAGTCATTGGCTGTGTCATAACAGTGAACCTTCCCATCAGCAGAGACCATATTATCAGTGCTTGAGATCTTTCAGTGACCCTTTCCATCAGTGGAGATCAGATGATCGGTGTCTGAGCCCAATCATTGGCTGTGCTTTATCAGTGATCCTTCCCATCAGTGGAGATCACGTGATCAGTGCCTGAGTCCAGACATTGGCTGTGCCATAACGATGAACCTTCCCATCAGCAGAGACCATATGATCAGTGCCTGAGCCCTATCTATGATCCTTCCCATCAGTGGAGATCACATGATCAGCGCCTGAGCCCTATCTATGATCCTTCCCATCAGTGGAGATCACACGATCAGCGCCTGAGCCCTATCTATGATCCTTCCCATCAGTGGAGATCACGTGATCAGTGCCTGAGTCCAGACATTGGCTGTGCCATAACGATGAACCTTCCCATCAGCAGAGACCATATGATCAGTGCCTGAGCCCTATCTATGATCCTTCCCATCAGTGGAGATCACATGATCAGCGCCTGAGCCCTATCTATGATCCTTCCCATCAGTGGAGATCACACGATCAGCGCCTGAGCCCTATCTATGATCCTTCCCATCAGTGGAGATCACGTGATCAGTGCCTGAGTCCAGGCATTGGCTGTGCCATAATGGTGAACCTTCCCATCAGCAGAGACCATATGATCAGTGCCTGAGCCCTATCTATGATCCTTCCCATCAGTGGAGATCACGTGATCAGTGCCTGAGTCCAGGCATTGGCTGTGCCATAATGGTGAACCTTCCCATCAGCAGAGACCATATGATCAGTGCCTGAGCCCTATCTATGATCCTTCCCATCAGTGGAGATCACATGATCAGCGCCTGAGCCCTATCTATGATCCTTCCCATCAGTGGAGATCACACGATCAGCGCCTGAGCCCTATCTATGATCCTTCCCATCAGTGGAGATCACGTGATCAGTGCCTGAGTCCAGGCATTGGCTGTGCCATAATGGTGAACCTTCCCATCAGCAGAGACCATATGATCAGTGCCTGAGCCCTATCTATGATCCTTCCCATCAGTAGAGGCCATGTAATCGTACTTGAACCCTGTCATTGGCTGTGCCTGAGCCCTATCTATGATCCTTCCCATCAGCAATGATCATCATGCAACCAATGGCATGACGTTGGTCATGTGACTAGCTGCTGGAAGGAGAGCAGATTTCCATTTCCCACCCAAAATGGTATTTTTTTAATTCAGATTATTTTTTATGTAGATGAATTGTTCAACTCTATCAATCTTATCATGGGATCTCATGCTTCTGGATGAAGTAGAAGATGGTTAGGGCCACTCTCAGGTTTTTATTCCCCTCTGTGTCCCCAGTGCATCATTTCCGCTGGACTTCTTGTCGTGTCTCTAGGATGGGAAATTAAGAAAAACCCAAACGGCTCCCTGCCCCACCCCCAACTAAACTGGTCAGGGTTTACAAATGAATTTGTTGGTGGTTCTCATCAGGACAAGGTGCACGTTCCTCCATCTCCTCCGAAAAAGGAAACTTGGCTTTCGGCACCCGGCGATAAAGGAGGAAACACATTTTAAACAACTTATCAAAGCCTTAGACTCCTTATAAGGATTTAATCAGCCGTGAAGTGTAAAGATTTCACATTTTCTCCCCCTTCTCACCCGGCTAATGATAGCAACATAATTCCTCCGTATGAGGGGACTTCCAGAGAGTGCAACGTCGGCACATTTCCCTGGAAAGGGAGGTTTTTATCCCGAGTTTTATCACTCCCGATGATTGTATCTCGCTGCCTGTAGAACATAAAAAAAAAAAGAAATTTAACTTTCAAGCGCTCCTAATGCATGTGGAGAAGGTGTCAGTCACTGGTGGTTAACTCAGAGAGTGCCGGATTGCTGCGGTTGAGGCGCGGTGAGCCGAAGGCCCATTTGGTGCCCAGGGAGGGTTAACGGCGCCCGAGCTGCGGAGAGTAGATTTGTCAGCTGCATGGGGCAATTACAGAGGAAGAGAATGCGCAGGTGATTAGAACACATCAAACGGCGGGATTAATGGCTTGGCTGCCATCGCAAAGAGCGAGAAATCCTTTTCTTACCTAGATAAGAACATTAAAAAACAGAGCGAGAGAGAAAGAGAGAGAGAGAGAGAGAGAGAGAGAGAGAGAGAGAGAGAGAGAGAGAGAGAGAGTGAGAGAGAAAGAGAGAGAGAGAGAGAGAGAGAGAAAGAGAGAGAGAGAGTGAGAGAGAAAGAGAGAGAGAGAAAGAGAGAGAGAGAGAGAGTGAGAGACAACGAGGCTGAGATGTTCTCAAGACGCCAACGCCACACGTGTGTCCTTGTCAGAGCTGTGCTGTGTGCAGACGGCGAAGAACATACAATGATCCATCCATCTATATACACAATGTAACCACCTGTACATACACTGTACTGCCCCAAGTATTGTCCCCTCCCCCGTACATACACTGTACTGCCCCAAGTATTCCCCCCCCCGTACATACACTGTACTGCCCCAAGTATTCCCCCCCCCCCCCCGTACATACACTGTACTGCCCCAAGTATTGTCCCCCCCCCGTATATACACTATATTGCCCCACGTATTGTCCCCCCCCGTATATACACTATATTGCCCCACGTATTGTCCCCCCCCCCGTATATACACTGTATTGCCCCAAGTATTGTCCCCCCCCCGTATATACACTGTATTGCCCCACGTATTGTCCCCTCCCCCGTATATACACTATATTGCCCCAAGTATTGTCCCCCCCCGTATATACACTATATTGCCCCACGTATTGTCCCCCCCCCCGTATATACACTATATTGCCCCACGTATTGTCCCCCCCCCCGTACATACACTGTATTGCCCCACGTATTGTCCCCTCCCCCGTACATACACTGTATTGCCCCAAGTATTGTCCCCCCCCCGTACATACACTGTATTGCCCCAAGTATTGTCCCCCCCCCGTACATACACTATATTGCCCCAAGTATTGTCCCCCCCCGTATATACACTATATTGCCCCAAGTATTGTCCCCCCCCGTATATACACTATATTGCCCCAAGTATTGTCCCCCCCCGTATATACACTATATTGCCTCAAGTATTGTCCCCCCCTACATACACTATATTGCCCCAAGTATTGTCCCCCCCCTACATACACTATATTGCCCCAAGTATCAGGCCACCGGCCTTTCCACACACATGACCTTTAATGGCCCCCCCAGTCTTATCCCTAGGGTTCAATATTGAGTTGGCCCCGCCCTTCCCACACACATGACCTTTAATGGCCCCCCAGTCTTAGTCTGTAGGGTTCAATATTGAGTTGGCCCCGCCCTATAACAGCTTCAACTCTTCTGGGAAGGCCGTCCACAAGGTTTAGGAGGGTGTCTATGGGAAGGTTGGACCATTCTTCCAGAAGCACATTTGTCAGGTCAGGCACTGATGTCGGGGGAGGAGGCCTGGGAGGAGTCTCCACTCTAATTCATCCCAAAGGTGTTCTATGGGGTTGAGGTCAGGACTCTGTGCAGGACAGTCAAGTTCCTCCACCCCAAACTGGCTCCTCCATGTCTTTATGGACCTTGCTTTGTGCACTGGTGGGCAGTCATGTTGGAACAGGAAGGGGCCATCCCCAAACTCTTCCCACAAAGTTGGGAGCATGAAATTGTCCAAAATGTTGCCTTAAGAGTTCCCTTCACTGGAACTAGGGGGCCAAGTCCAACCCCTGAAAAACAACCCCACACCATAATCCCCCCTCCACCAAACTTTACACTTGGCACAATGCAGTCAGGCAAGTACCGTTCTCCTGGCCACCGCCAAACCCAGACACATCCATTGGATTGCCAGACAGAGAAGTGTGATTGGTCCCTCCAGAGAACACGCCTCCTCTGCTCTAGAGTCTAGTGGCGGCGTGCTTTACACCACAGCATCCGACGCTTTGCATTGCACTTGGTGATGGAAGGCTTGGATGCAGCTGCTCGGCCATGGAAACCCATTCCATGAAGCTCTCTACGCACTGTTGTTGGGCTCATCTGAAGGCCACACCAAGTTTGGAGGTCTTTAGCTATTGACTCTGCAGACAGTTGGCGACTTCTGCGCACTGTGCGCTTCAGCATGCGCTGACCCCGCCCTGTCATGTGACGTGGCCTACCACTTGGTGGCTGAGTGGCTGTTGTTCCCAGTTGCTTCCACTTTGTTATAATCCCACTAACAGTTAAGCGTGGAATATTTAGTAGCCAGGAAATGTCACGGATGGACTTATTGCCCAGGTGGCCACCTATCACGGGACCACGCTTGGAGTCACTGAGCTCCTGAGAGCGACCCATTCTTTCACCAATGTTTGTAGAAGCAGTCTGCATGCCTAGGGGCTTGATTGTATACACCTGTGTCCATGGAGGGGATTGGAACACCTGAATCACATGATGTGGAGGGGATTGGAACACCTGAGTCACATGATATGGAGGGGATTGGAACACCTGAATCACATGATTGGAACGGGATTGGAACACCTGAGTCACATGATTGGGAGGGGATTGGAACACCTGAATCACATGATTGGGAGGGGATTGGAACACCTGAATCACATGATTGGAACGGGATTGGAACACCTGAATCACATGATTGGGAGGGGATTGGAACACCTGAATCACATGATATGGAGGGGATTGGAACACCTGAATCACATGATTGGAGGGGATTGGAACACCTGAATCACATGATGTGGAGGGGATTGGAACACCTGAATCACATGATTCGGAGGGGATTGGAACACCTGAATCACATGATTGGGAGGGGATTGGAACACCTGAATCACATGATATAGAGGGGATTGTAATACCTAAATCACGTGATTGGGAGGGGATTGGAACACCTGAATCACATGATATGGAGGGGATTGGAACACCTGAATCACGTGATATGGAGGGGATTGGAACACCCGAATCACATGATATGGAGGGGATTGGAAAACCTGAATCACATGATATGGAGGGGATTGGAAAACCTGAATCACATGGTTGGGAGGGGATTGGAACACCTGAATCAGATGAGTTGGAGGGCGGGGCCAATATGTTTGGCAATATAGTGTATATACTGCCGCGTTTACATTTCCAATAAAGAGAACCCACCTGAGAGGGATATGTAAATCAGGAGTATTAAAATAAAATTCCGGGACACCATTGTTGCTCCTTTCCATCCGGCGCCCCTTCATAGTACATCAGAGGCTCCTATCAGAGCACCCCTAGAGATCAAAAAGAACCCCCAATAATCATACAAGACTTTTGGGGCAACTTCATAAAGACTGAGGTAAAATACGAAACAAATCTTTATTACCGCCGCCGCCGCTGCTGATTGGTAAGCTGCGATATCGGACATTTTGGGTTTAATGTCGCTGTAATTCGATGATTTTGATTCCCCGCTTGGAATGCGACATTTTCCCCGCAGAGTTTCACAGTTGTGCTTTTGGCGCGGCCCCCGCCGTGTCATCGGAACATAAACTCGGCTTGTTTGTTCTCATCGGCGGATAACGATGGAAAACCGCGGCAAGGCTGCGTTCTGCGCGGCAACGCCGGCTAAAATTACCCGGAACATCCTTGAATAAAGTTTCAAAGCCTGACCTCCTGTTCTTCCACTTCTCCGAGCGAGGAATATCGTTTTTACCCCCCCCCCCATCTCTCTGTATTGATCTGTTTCATTTCTGTGAAAAGTTTTCGAGGTCTCCCGCGCCCCCCCTCCTCGCGGCGAGATTTCTGCGAGCGATCCGCGTTCCAAGTGAGAGATTGTAAAATGAAGGGCAGCTCTTTAATCGGAGGTGTCGAGTGCAATATCTACATAATATGCCTCCAGGAGTTCTGGCGAGGATCCCCGGTGAATTCTTCTTTGTATCCGCGTCCCGCGCGGCGCCCGCGGGCTCCCATGGGAAGATGGCGCGTTCCGAGAGCTGACTCCCCCACAGGAGCCATATTCAGCAAACACCGCCATCGTCGCAGAGAAGCGGCGGAATGTTTTGTTGTTTTTGTGGCGGGTCAGCCGTGTCAGAGATGATAGATCAGTTTTTGGCAGACGGCGGAGCGGAAAAATGGATCTTTCAGCTACTTCACTTCATGAATAAATATTGAACGCGTTACAGTACACAGCGAACCGCGTCAGGGCCGGCCCTCAGCTTCAGTGACTCTGCCTAGGCTGGGATGATGTCTGCTGCAGGAAGGAGGAAGCATTTCTTCAGTCCCCCCCTCCCCCAGTGATCAGACTGTACATTGTAACTTTGTAGAAGGGGGAGGAGGCATTTCCTCAGTCTCCTCCCCCAGTGATCAGACTGTACATTGTAACTTTGTAGAAGGGGGAGGAGGCATTTCCTCAGTCTCCTCCCCCAGTGATCAGACTGTACATTGTAACTTTGTAGAAGGGGGAGGAGGCATTTCCTCAGTCTCCTCCCCCAGTGATCATACTGTACATTGTACCTTTGTAGAAGGGGGAGGAGGCATTTCCTCAGTCTCCTCCCCCAGTGATCATACTGTACATTGTAACTTTGTAGAAGGGGGAGAAGGCATTTCCTCAGTCTCCTCCCCCAGTGATCAGACTGTACATTGTAACATTGTAGAGGGAGGAGGAGGCATTTCCTCAGTCTCCTCCCCCAGTGATCAGACTGTACATTGTAACTTTGTAGAAGGAGGAGGAGTCATTTCCTCAGTCTCCTCCCACAGTGATCTCACTGTACATTGTAACTTTGTAGAAGAAGGAGGAGGCATTTCCTCAGTCTCCTCCCCCAGTGATCAAACTTTACATTGTAACTTGTAGAGGGTGGAGGAGGCATTTCCTCAGTCTCCCCTCCCCCAGTGATCAGACTGTACATTGTAACTTTGTACAAAGAGGAGGAGGCATTTCTTCAGTCTCCCCTCCCCCAGCGATCAGACTGTACATTGTAACTTTGTAGAAGGAGGAGGAGGCATTTCCTCAGTCCCCTTCCCCCCCCCCAGTGATCAGACTGTACATTGTAACTTTGTACAAAGAGGAGGAGGCATTTCCTCAGTCTCCCCTCCCCCAGCGATCAGACTGTACATTGTAACTTTGTAGAAGGAGGAGGAGGCATTTCTTCAGTCTCCCCTCCCCCAGCGATCAGACTGTACATTGTAACTTTGTAGAAGGAGGAGGAGGCATTTCCTCAGTCTCCCTTCCCCCCCCCCCCAGTGATCAGACTGTACATTGTAACTTTGTAGAAGGAGGAGGAGTCATTTCCTCAGTCTCCCCTCCCCCAGTGATCAGACTGTACATTGTAACTTTGTAGAAGGAGGAGGAGTCATTTTCTACAGCGCTGAGTGAACTATTGGCGCTTTATAAATACTGTATAATAATAATAATTTCCTCAGTCTCCCCCCCCCAGTGATCAGACTGTACATTGTAACTTTGTAGAAGGAGGAGGAGTAATTTCCTCAGTCTCCCCCCCCCAGTGATCAGACTGTACATTGTAACTTTGTAGAAGTGGTCCTAACAGGAACACAACGGCCGTATATGAGGGTGAACTTTCCCTTCCTCCACCTCCATCCTTACCATCACTAATGATGTCATACTGGAGGCCGGCGGCTCTAATCTCTGGATCTTGCCGCCATGGCCGTCATTTCTGGCCGCGCACGCCATTCTGGAGGAGCAGCAGGAAACGCCACGCACGCGGCTGTGTGTTCCCACCTGTAGAGCTGAGCAGACCTGCGTCCCCCCTCCCCCGCTGTGAGCACAAGATCGCCCAACCCTCTGATCCTTCCAATAAAGATGGAAGGCCTTCTAAAGAGCGCAGTGTATGGGGGGGTCATGGACCCGTATCGTGGTGACATGCATTGAACCAAGCCGTCTTAGATGGCAGGCGGCCAGGACACACGCTGAGCAGGGGGGGGGGACACACGTTGAGTGAGGGGGGGCACATGCTGAGTGGTGAGGGGGACACGCTGAGCGAGGGGGGGCACACGCTGAGCGGGGGGGTGGCACGCTGAGCGAGGGGGGGGTACACGCTGAGTAAGGGGGGGGACATGCTGAGCGAGGGGGGGGGGCGCTCATGCTCGGGGTCATGATTCTTCCACCTGCACACGCCATAAAATCGCCATCTCACTGCCTGAAATGTCACCGGCTGCTCCTCGCTGCCCGGCACAGCCGGTGTCATGGCTCAGCGGGCAGGCTGTTGCGCACACGCGCGGTATGTGGCGGATGGAAAGGCTACGGCCCGGAGTGGAGAGAAAAAAAATGTGATTTCATTTAAAGCCATCTTGTCTGGAGGACTTCGGATCCACAGAATCCTGCAAAAAGAATGATACTCCCCCCTGGTGGCCCGTCTCTTCTACCTTCCCCTCTATTGCGTCCGTCGGAATCCTTCGCATTCAACACTTCCGGGAGTGCCGGATCCCTGTGGTCCTCTCCGCCCCCCCCCCCGATCGAATGCTTTGACTCCAGTCCCTGACCCTCAGGGCTGTGGATAAGGGGTACCACCAGCTCTCCTGTACAGGGCCCAACCAGGGGTGGGTGCACACAGGGGGGGTCCAGGCATCTGGATGAATCATATGTGGGCAGGGAGGGTGGCCGCGCATGGGGGGGTGGGGGGGGGGTTACTGGAACCGATCCCCTGTATGGCTTTCTCTGCAGCAGCTGCCAGCGGGACGGAGAGAAGAAGAAGCCGTCTTTCAGCTGCTGCAGAGAGATTCGTACAGGGGATGGGTTCCAGTAGTTGCCCCCCTCCCCCACGCTGTGCCGATCACCCTGCTTCATCCAGATGCCTGGGCCCCCCTTGTGTACACCCACCCCTGGTTGGGCCCTGTACAGGAGAACTGGTGGTACCCCTTATCCACAGCCCTGAGGGTCAGGGAATGGAGTCAAACCATTTGGTTGGGGGAGGTGGGGGAGTGGATAGGATCACAGGGATCCGGCACTTCTGGTAGTGCTGATGCGAACAGGGGTGGACTGACAACTCATGGGGCCCCCGGGCAATAGGAGATCATGGGCCCCTGTGTCCTTGCCCAAACTCAAAAAAGCCTATGAAAAAGGTACCAGGGGCATCTCATGGGGCCCCCTACTGACCCCGGGCCCGAGTTTCCAAATGGTCAAGTCCACCCCTGGATGCGAAGGATTCCAATGGAAGCAACAGAGGGGAAGGTAGAAGAGACGGGCCACAAGGGGGGAGTATCATTCTTTTTGCAGGATTCTTCTTCTCTCCCACCGGTTTTTAGCTACTGCAGAGGGAGCCTACAGGGGATCGGTTCCAGCAGTTGCCCCCCCGGAGCACCCATCACACCCTCCCTATGCGTTGCCCCCTGCTGCCCAGGCTGCAAAAACAAAACGTCACCGGCTGCCGGATGGTGGAGTCTTCTTCTTCCATTACAAGGAGCATTTTTTTCACATTTTTAGATTTAGACTTATCAGGGCAGCTGATAAGTCGGTACGGCTGGCCCTCCTGTGCGGGGCCCAGGCTCCATCAGTTCAAAAGGGGGGCCCAGGCACCTGCCGAACAGGAGGGCCGGCTGTACTGCTTTGCTAGTCTTTTGGATCCCCATTGTCGGCTTTCTCCCTCCGGCTGTGCTGCAGTGGGATCGGTTCTTGTGTCTGCTCCCCAACCCCCCTTCTTTTCGGGACCCCTGTGTGCCCCTCTTCCACCTGCTGTCGAGCCCCCCCATGTGCCCCCTCATCCCCCCCACAGTGCTACTGGCTTCCCTCCTCTCTTGTCCCACCAAGAGCTGCTAAGTACACGGGGATTGTTTCAGGATGGAGGGAATTATATCACACAATCATGGCCATAGCTCCCAACTGTCCCTAATTTCGAGGGACTGTCCCTGATTTCGAGGGACTGTCCCTGATTTCGAGGGACTGTCCCTGATTTCGAGGGACTGTCCCTGATTTCGAACAGAGTCCCACTGTTTCTCTTTTCTCCACATTTTGCTCTGATCTCTATAGTTGTATATAAAATGCACTATTTATCCTTTAAAAAGTGTTTAAATCCTTGCTAAACCTTCCATCCAGTTTCTTGATGGTTGGATTTGTACTTTTCAGAAGTCGGTATAAAGGGATAGTAATGGTAAAAAAAAAGCACTTGTGGGTTTAATTAATATTTTTGTCCTATGCCTACACACTTTTGCTAATAGGTGTCCCTCGTTCCCATCTCAAAAAGTTGGGAGGTGTGGTCAGATATATTGCCCCCCCCCCATATTTCTGTCAGATAACGCACCACTTCGCTCAGAAAAATTGCTGCAATGATGAATGTTTCGGCATTCTCATGTTTATTATCTTTGGCTTGTATCGGTGACACAAAAAAGTTGAGAAACAAAAAGCCAAATCTGACACATTCCACGCAAAACCCCAAAAATGGACAAAATTATTGGCACCCTCCATGTAATATTTGGTGGCACACCCCCTGGAAAAAATAACTGAAATCAATGTCTTCCTGTCACCAGCAATGAGTTTCCTCCACCTCTCTCCTGGAATTTTGGATCGCTCTTCTTCCTCCAACTGCTCCGGGTCTCTCAGATTGGAAGGTTCCTTTCCCCAACTGCTGGTCTGAGATCTCTCCACAGGAGCTCTATGGGATGGAGATCTGGACTCATTGCTGGCCAGTTCAGTCCTCTCCAGCACTTTGTCTGACACCATTTCTGGGGGCTTTGTGACGTGTGCTTTGGGTCATTGTCCTGCTGGAAGACCCATGACCTCTGACATTGCAGACCCAACTTTCTGACACCGGGGCCCTACATTGCCCCCCAGAATTCTTTGGTAGTCTTCAGATTTCATAATTCCATGCACACGGCCAAGACATCCAGTGCCTGAAGCAGCAAAGCAACCCCAAAACATCAGTGACCCCCCCCCCTCCCCCACCATGTGTGACTGGAGGGACTAGATTCTTTTCTTTTAAGGCCTCATTGCTTTTTCTGAAATCAGCAGAATGATGGGCTTTACCCAAAAGCTGCCATTTTGTTTTGTCTGTCCCCAGCACATTCTCCCAGAAGGATTTTGGCTTCCTCAGGTAAGTTTGGGCAAACTCCAATCTGGCTTCCATTATGTTTCTGTGTCAGCAGTGGGGTCCTCCTGGGTCTCCTCCCATATCTCTGTGTCAGCAGTGGGGTCCTCCTGGGTCTCCTCCCATATCTCTGTGTCAGCAGTGGGGTCCTCCTGGGTCTCCTCCCATATCTCTGTGTCAGCAGTGGGGTCCTCCTGGGTCTCCTCCCATATCTCTGTGTCAGCAGTGGGGTTCTCCTGGGTCTCCTACCATAGCGCCCTTTTCATTCAGATGGTGATGTACTGACAGGTAGACTGTAGACCTGTGATTTCTAAAAGCAGCCCTGCCTGTGGCCGTAATCTTGAGTATCCCTATTTCAAATTTGTCGGGTAGCTAGGCTGTGTTCAGTCTGAGCTCTGACTGTTATGGTTTCTGCGTGCACTGGATTTTACCTAAGCCAGCCCTTCTGACCATGGTTGCTCCAGAGGTTGCTAGGAGTCCTCTCACATGGACTACCAAAGACATCAGTGATTCGTTTCACTATCTGAAAGGAGCATTCTTCCCACTGATCCCCAATGTAAGGGACATTCTTCCCACTGATCCCCAATGTAAGGGACATTCTTCCCACTGATCCCCAATGTAAGGGACATTCTTCCCACTGATCCCCAATGTAAGGGACATTCTTCCCACTGACCCCCAATGTAAGGGACATTCTTCCCACTGACCACCAATGTAAGGGACATTCTTCCCACTGATCCCCAATGTAAGGGACATTCTTCCCACTGATCCCCAATGTAAGGGACATTCTTCCCACTGACCCCCAATGTAAGGGACATTCTTCCCACTGATCCCCAATGTAAGGGACATTCTTCCCACTGATCCCCAATGTAAGGGACATTCTTCCCACTGACCCCCAATGTAAGGGACATTCTTCCCACTGATCCCCAATGTAAGGGACATTCTTCCCACTGATCACCAATGTAAGGGACATTCTTCCTACTGACCCCCAATGTAAGGGACATTCTTCCTACTGACCCCCAATGTAAGGGACATTCTTCCCACTGATCACCAATGTAAGGGACATTCTTCCCACTGACCTCCAATGTAAGGGACATTCTTCCCACTGACCCCCAATGTAAGGGACATTCTTCCCACTGACCCCCAATGTAAGGGACAATCTTCCTACTGACTACCAACGTAAGGGACATTCTTCCCACTGATCACCAATGTAAGGGACATTCTTCCCACTGATCACCAATGTAAGGGACATTCTTCCCACTGACCCCCAATGTAAGGGACATTCTTCCCACTGATCACCAATGTAAGGGGCATTCTTCCCACTGATCCCCAATGTAAGGGACATTCTTCCCACTGACCCCCAATGTAAGGGACATTCTTCCCACTGATCACCAATGTAGGGGACATTCTTCCCACTGACCCCCAATGTAAGGGACATTCTTCCCACCGACCTCCAATGTAAGGGACATTCTTCCCACTGACCCCCAATGTAAGGGACATTCTTCCCACTGATCACCAATGTAAGGGACATTCTTCCCACTGACCCCCAATGTAAGGGACATTCTTCCCACTGATCACCAATGTAGGGGACATTCTTCCCACTGACCCCCAATGTAAGGGACATTCTTCCCACTGACCCCCAATGTAAGGGACATTCTTCCCACTGACCACCAATGTAAGGGGCATTCTTCCCACTGACCCCCAATGTAAGGAGCATTCTTCCCACTGACCCCCAATGTAAGGGACATTCTTCCCACTGACCCCCAATGTAAGAGACATTCTTCCCACTGACCCCCAATTTAAGGGACATTCTTCACAGTGACCCCCAATGTAAGGGGCATTCTTCCCACTGATCGCCAATGTAAGGGACATTCTTCCCACTGACCCCCAATGTAAGGGACATTTTTCCCACTGATCACCAATGTAAGGGACATTCTTCCCACTAACTCCCAATGTAAGGGACATTCTTCCCACTGACCCCCAATGTAAGGGACATTCTTCCCACTGACCCCCAATGTAAGGGACATTCTTCCCACTGACCCCCAATGTAAGGGACATTCTTCCCACTGACCTCCAATGTAAGGGACATTCTTCCCACTGATCACCAATGTAAGGGACATTCTTCCCACTGACCCCCAATGTAAGGGACATTCTTCCCACTGACCCCCAATGTAAGGGACATTCTTCCCACTGATCACCAATGTAAGGGACATTCTTCCCGCTGACCCCCAATGTAAGGGACATTCTTCCCACTGACCCCCAATGTAAGGGACATTCTTCCCACTGATCACCAATGTAAGGGACATTCTTCCCGCTGACCCCCAATGTAAGGGACATTCTTCCCACTGACCCCCAATGTAAGGAACATTCTTCCCACTGACCCCCAATGTAAGGGACATTCTTCCCACTGACCACCAATGTAAGGGACATTCTTCCCACTGACCCCCAATGTAAGGGACATTCTTCCCACTGACCCCCAATGTAAGGGACATTCTTCCCACTGACCACCAATGTAAGGGGCATTCTTCCCACTGACCCCCAATGTAAGGAGCATTCTTCCCACTGACCCCCAATGTAAGGGACATTCTTCCCACTGACCCCCAATGTAAGAGACATTCTTCCCACTGACCCCCAATTTAAGGGACATTCTTCACAGTGACCCCCAATGTAAGGGGCATTCTTCCCACTGATCACCAATGTAAGGGACATTCTTCCCACTGACCCCCAATGTAAGGGACATTCTTCCCACTGATCACCAATGTAAGGGACATTCTTCCCACTGATCACCAATGTAAGGGACATTCTTCCCACTGATCACCAATGTAAGGGACATTCTTCCCACTGACCCCCAATGTAAGGGACATTCTTCCCACTGATCACCAATGTAAGGGACATTCTTCCCGCTGACCCCCAATGTAAGGGACATTCTTCCCACTGACCCCCAATGTAAGGGACATTCTTCCCACTGACCCCCAATGTAAGGGACATTCTTCCCACTGACCCCCAATGTAAGGGACATTCTTCCCACTGACCACCAATGTAAGGGACATTCTTCCCACTGACCCCCAATGTAAGGGACATTCTTCCCACTGACCCCCAATGTAAGGGACATTCTTCCCACTGATCCCCAATGTAAGGAACATTCTTCCCACTGACCACCAATGTAAGGGACATTCTTCCCACTGATCACCAATGTAAGGGACATTCTTCCCACTGACCACCAATGTAAGTATAATGAGACCAGAAAATTATTTCAAGGGTTCCTTTGTGTTAGAAAAGTTGAGGCCTCGGACATTGTTTTCTTCTGTCTGCTCCGTAGGAAATTTCTCAGTTTATAAAACAAGAAGCTACAATATATTAATAGTGATGCATTGGATACAATGTTCCAAATTATGAACATTTATTTCACACTGACCAATCATAGGAGGTTTATTGGCAGTGATGAGGTCTTGGACAGGAGGTATCTATTCTTCTAGAAGGGTCCTTCCCTCCTCGGCTCCGTCTGGAGAAGATGTAGTGTTGAAGGTCCATTGATTTTTATTACCTGTTACTGGCTCGGTGATCACCCAACCTACAGTTGACCTGAAGATTTATTTTTATTTCAGTTACTTCTATAGTGCCGTCAATTTATGCCACGCTTTACATATATATTGTACATTCCCATCAGTCCCTAACCCTCAATCTAAGGTCCCTAACTCATATTCATATATACTCATTAACCTCCCAGCATGACCAGAGACAAAATACTCATCGCTTCCAGTTTCTTAGACCATAGAGATGATTGGGGATGTTCTGGTCCTCGGTCATCTCTCTGATTATTTATTTATTTCAGGTTAATTTACGCAGAGCTTTACATATATATTTTACATTCACATCAGTCCCCGCCCCCGAGGAGTGTACAATCTAAGATCCCTAATTCATACATACACATACTAGGGCCAATTTAGACAGGAGCCAATTAACCTCCCAGCATCACCAGAGACAAAATACTCATCGCTTCCAGTTTCTTAGACCATAGAGATGATTGGGGACGTTCCGGTCCTCAGTCATCTCTCTGATTGTTTATTTCAGGTCAATTTACGCAGCACTTTACTTACACAGTATATTGTACATTGACATCAGTCCCCGCCCCCGAGGAGTGTACAATCTAAGATCCCTAATTCATATTCATACATACTAGGGCCAATTTAGGCAGGAGCCAATTAACCTCCCAGCATCACCAGAGAAAAAATACTCGCTTCCAGTTTCTTAGACTATAGAGATGATTGGGGACGTTCCGGTCCTCAGTCATCTCTCTGATTGTTTATTTCAGGTCAATTTACGCAGCACTTTACTTATACAGTATATTGTACATTCACATCAGTCCCCGCCCCCGAGGAGCGTACAATCAGACACATACTAGGGCCAATTTTAGACAGGATCCAATTAACCTACCAGCATGTCTTTGGAGTGTGGGAGGAAACCAGAGTACCCGGAAGAAACCCACACAGGCACAGGGAGAACATGCAAACTATAGGCAGTGGTGCCATGGCTGGGATTCAAACCAACGACCCGAGTCCTGCCAGGCAGAAGCAGGGGCGGACTGACCATTTGGAAACTTGAGGGTCAGTAGGGGGCCCCATGAGATGCCCCTGGTAGCTTTTTCATAGGTTTTTTTGAGTTTGGGCAAGGACACAGGCGCCCCATGATCCCCTATTGCCCGGGGGCCCCATGAGTTGTCAGCCCGCCCCTGGGTGGAAGTTCTAACTATTTAGCCGCTGTGCTGCCCAATGTCCAATTTGTTCTTAGAAAACTCGCATCGGGTCAACCCTTCAAACATGAAAAAAAAAAAAAGTTTATTTTTCCCAAAAAAGATTGATTTAGAATTCAGGAATAAAAAAAAATCCACACGGCGCCTCGCCAGGCAAAATCATCGCCGGCTGACGTTCGCCTAATGAACTCTCTCGCCGCAGCCGCGCATGTGTGACGAATCTGCTGTTTGTTAAATATGGCGTTTTCGACACTTAGTCACCAACGCCTTCTCGCATCAAGTTGGAGCGGCGTGGCGTTTGAGGGGTTAATTCTGGCTGAGTGGCTCCGACATTCCGAGCCGCTTCAGTATGACATTCGATAAATCCTAGCCACTTACAGAAAAAAAAAAAATTGGAGTAAAAAAATAAAGAGCACTTACCATTCTCTGGAGGCTGGTGATGTGAGAGGTAGTGAAGGGACTAATTGAGGCCCCTATTAAGCTCTGAAAATGCTCAGTGTTTGATGTTTTCTATGGGCTGGCGCTCGCCGCCCCCCCCCCTCTCTGCTGGCAGCGCCCGCCGCGCTCCTGTGACAGCTCCCCGCTGTTTGTTGTGGCTCATTATAATAGAATGGGGCTACTGGAAGTGTAAAAACCGTCAGCGTAATTCGACGTATTTATTTTCCCCTCGCGCACATTGGCCCTTGTCATTGCGTCTGGCGTGTAAGTGAACAGACAGAGAAGGAGACGTGTGAGCTGGAGATACGGAGAAGCTTTCCTTATCACTCTCGACGCATCGGTGGGAATCAAAGTAGTTTATTCTCGAGGTGGGAAATGGAGGACGATCGCTGGGTTCTGACAAGGGCCCGGACTGGTCGGCGGGCCGCAAAGGTGAATGCAGCTGAGCCGTAAGAGGATGCCTCAACGTATAAATCTTGCTGCTGCGTTGTGTAGAAGTACAAAAAAAAGAAAAGAAAATGACCCCATTCTGAGGCAGGTGCTGGCCTCTTTCGAAGGACGGGTTCGGACCTTTGCATGTCAGGAATGTGCGCAGAAACGTACTAACATTTAGCAGACGCATGGCGGTGCTTTTAATTATTAATGACACCCCCACACATCTGCAAGCACATTTTGGGAAAAGAGTCAGGAACTTCATTTTTTTTTGTAGGGCAGAACATTTATATCAATGAGTTGCCCTTCGCGTGGAAATGCGCAGACGCTCGGTAGCGCCTATAGGTGTGAACCAAGCCTAATAAATGGTTGTTGTTTTGGCCAGTGATAGACCTGGAACATGCATGGGTAAAATACGAGTCAACAGAGTCTTGTTCCTGTAATTGTTCCAGGTCAGAAACTCAGAGAGCCATAAAGCCGAACAATTAGCATTTTTGACAGTAATGGTCAGAAATGGCCAATTCCTAAAAACAGACCTTTACCAAAGTTCTGGGAGCCTCTATCTAGGGCTGGGTGTCATTTCAGCTGATGGGGCAGGGAAGGAGGTTAGGGGACTTTGGTGGCCCTGTAAGGAATGAGGTTTCTGGAGCAAACTAGGAGCACCTGCTGTGGGAGATGTGTCTCTGAAGGGTGATGGGGGCCTCTCTGGGAGGCAGTGGTACAATGGGGGCTGTGGCGCACTGTTGGACCCTGTTGGAGGTTGGGGCCGCTTTGGGCGTTGGAGGTTCTGCAGCAAGCTGTGGGGCACCCTGGGAGTAACTGTAGAAAGTTGGGTAGCACTGCGAGGGCTAAGGGCTCTCAAGGGGCCTTGAGAAAATATGGGGGCGTGAGTGGAGGGACACTGTGGCCCACTATGGGAGGCTGGGTGGCATGATGGGAACTTGGAGGCACTGTGGCAATATAAGGGATCTGAAGCTGGCTTGAGCCCCAGAAGGAAGGAGGACACGGCCTGGCAGTGGGCCACAACCTGGTGATTGAGAACCACCATTTTAGAGTAGATTGGTAGAGGAAACAGCTGGACATTGCAAGAAGAAGTCACTGCCCACAGTGAATATTGCCCAAATCAGTTAGGGAGGTCTTTCTTAAGTTGTAGAGGAACTTTGTAGAAGATACTGATAGTTTTTTCAAGAAGTCACTGCCAACATATCAAAGTTCCTGCAACTGGTCAAGGACCATAGTGAAGACAGACGTCAACTACAACTTAAGAAAGAGGCCACTGTTCTTACCAGGTCATAGATCTGCCTGGTTGCTCTCACAGGGCAGCCATTACCAAAAGGTTACTATTAAAGGGCCTGCTGTGTCCTACACCCCTAAACCTTATCTCCTAGAACTGAGTTCAGCCAGAAAAGTAAAAAGACTATAAAGAGATTGGCACCCAGTGTAATACTCTCCCCACCATACACCAAGAACCAGGCCAAGAGATGGAAATGTCGGCCCACCACACTACCCAAGTGGGTCATTCTGTATCACCCCCAGGAGGAGGGCCATAAATCACCCCCCCCCCCCCCACTGAAGCATTAGTGTCCTTTATATTTATTCTGAAATAATTCCCACTTCTTCCACCCCATCTCCTCCCTCCAGAACGATCCTCTTGCTCAAGGTTTGTGATCCATTGGACTGCATTTCAAAGGAGAAGACGCGGCGGCATGACAGTGTTGAGAAGTTAATGTGTTGGCAGCTGTTGAGACAAGAGGAGGACTCTGGGTAAAGGCGTTCTGGTTGCAAGGGAAGGGAGGCAAGAAGGTATCAAGTGGAACCCTGGTTACCGTTGTAGCTTTCATGGAGGAATCTAAGAAATATAGGGGATGGGGCTACTGGGTGTGTAAAAACTGGGGCTTGAGCCCCAGAAGGAAGGAGGACATGGCCTGGCAGTGGGCTACAACCTGGTGATTGAGAAGGAGGAGGAAGGCCATAAATCGCCCCCAAAGCATTAGTGTCCTTTATATTTATTCTGGAATAAATCCCACTTCTCCCCCCCCCCATCTCCTCCCCCCAGAGCGATCCTTTTGCTCAAGGTTTGTGATCCAGCAGACTGCATTTCAAAGGAGAAATCGCAGCGGCATGACAGTGTTGAGGCGTTAATGTGTTGGCAGCTGTTGAGACAAGAGGAGGACTCTGGGTAAAGACGTTCAGGTTGCGAGGGAAGGGAGGCAAGAAGGTATCAAGCGGAACCCTGGTTGCCGTTGTAGCTTTCATGGAGGAATCTAAGAAATATAGGGGATGGGGCTACTGAGAGTGTAAAACTGGGGCTTGAGCCCCAGCAGGAAGGAGGACATGGCCGGGCAGTGGGCCACAACCTGGAGATTGAGAACCACCGTTTTAGAGTAGGTTGCTAGAGGAAACAGCTGGACATCGCAAGAAGAAGTCACTGCCACAGCGACTATTGCCCAAATCAATTATGGAGCTCTTTTTTAAGTTGTAGAGGAACTTGGTAGTGACTTCTTTCGAAAACTAGCAGTATCTTCTACCAACAAATCACAGTTCCTGCGACTGGTTAAGGACCATATTGGAGAGAGAGGTCTTTCTTAAGTCGTAGAGGTCCACTACAACTTAAGAAAGTGGGGACTGTTCTTACCAGGCCATAGATCTGCCTGGTTGCTCTCACAGGACCAGCCATTACCAAAAGGCTACTATCTGCTTTCAGAAAATCAGCCCAACCTTTGTACTTATTGGGTGTCCTACACCCCTAAACCTTCTCTCCTAGAACTGAGAGAATCCACCATACACCAAGAACCAGGCCAAGAGATGGAAATGTTGGCCCACCACACTACCTAAGTGGGTCATTCTGTATCCCCCTCAGGAGGAGGAAGGCCATAAATCCCCCCTGAAGCATTAGTGTCCTTTATATTTATTCTGAAATAAATCCCACTTCTTCCACCCCATCTCCTCCCCCCAGAGCAATCCTCTTGCTGAAGGTTTGTGATCCAGCGGACTGCATTTCAAAGGAGAAGACGCGGCGGCATGACAGTGTTGAGGCGTTAATGTGTTGGCAGCTGTTGAGACAAGAGGAGGACTCTGGGTAAAGACGTTCAGGTTGCGAGGGAAGGGAGGCAAGAAGGTTTCAAGCGGAACCCTGGTTGCCGTTGTAGCTTTCATGGAGGAATCTAAGAAATAACGAGGGCTGAACAAGCGCGTATCATTAGCGGCCATTTACACGCTGCTTAAACTTGCTGGCTAATTAAATTCAGGGGAAGTTTTAATAAGTGTCTGGGTTATAGAAAGCTGACATACACTCGCAGGACAGCTTAATTATCTGGAAAAGATAGAGCCGCGGCACCAAGGATTGTCTGTGCGGCAAACACGGGCCTGACGCTCTTAACTCCTCCGATGCCGGGCTCAGAGCCTGCCGTGCGACAAACCAGATTCCTCCAGTCCGGCCAACTCCCTTAAAGCTGAACTCCGACATAAAAATCATTTCATTATATCCGTCAGTAGCTGTAAAGGACATAAATCCACTCTGTGTGCGGCAAATGCCTTCACAAGTCCAGATCTTGGCGGTCAATTCACTAAATGTGGTGAAATAACGCATGCGGTAAATCTTATAAAAAAAATTCATATGGGTACAGTGTTGCATGACCGCGCAATTGTCACTGAAAGTGCGACAGCGCTGAAAGCTGAACATTGGCTGGGGCAAGAAGGGGGTAGAAGTGTCCGGTAGGCAGGAAGGGGGTAGAAGTGCCCGGTAGGCAGGAAGGGGGTAGAAGTGCCCGGTAGGCAAGAAGGGGGTAGAAGTGTCCGGTAGGCAGGAAGGGGGTAAAAGTGTCCGGTAGGCAGGAAGGGGGTAGAAGTGTCCGGTAGGCAGGAAGGGGGTAGAAGTGTCCGGTAGGCAGGAAGGGGGTAGAAGTGCCCTGTAGGCAGGAAGGGGGTAGAAGTGTCCGGTAGGCAGGAAGGGGGTAGAAGTGCCCTGTAAGCAGGAAGGGGGTAGAAGTGTCCGGTAGGCAGGAAGGGGGTAGAAGTGCCCTGTAGGCAGGAAGGGGGTAGAAGTACCCGGTAGGCAGGAAGGGGGTAGAAGTGCCCTGTAGGCAGGAAGGGGGTAGAAGTGCCCGGTAGGCAGGAAGGGGGTAGAAGTGTCCTGTAGGCAGGAAGGGGGTAGAAGTGTCCTGTAGGCAGGAAGGGGGTAGAAGTGCCCGGTGGGCAGGAAGGGGGTAGAAGTGCCCGGTAGGCAGGAAGGGGGTAGAAGTGCCCTGTAGGCAGGAAGGGGGTAGAAGTGCCCGGCAGGCAGGAAGGGGGTAGAAGTGCCCTGTAGGCAGGAAGGGGGTAGAAGTGCCCTGTAGGCAGGAAGGGGGTAGAAGTGTCCTGTAGGCAGGAAGGGGGTAGAAGTGCCCGGTGGGCAGGAAGGGGGTAGAAGTGCCCGGTAGGCAGGAAGGGGGTAGAAGTGCCCTGTAGGCAGGAAGGGGGTAGAAGTGCCCGGCAGGCAGGAAGGGGGTAGAAGTGCCCTGTAGGCAGGAAGGGGGTAGAAGTGCCCTGTAGGCAGGAAGGGGGTAGAAGTGCCCGGTAGGCAGGAAGGGGGTAGAAGTGCCCTGTAGGCAGGAAGGGGGTAGAAGTGCCCGGTGGACAGGAAGGGGGTAGAAGTGCCCTGTAGGCAGGAAGGGGGTAGAAGTGCCCGGTAGGCAGGAAGGGGGTAGAAGTGCCCGGTAGGCAGGAAGGGGGTAGAAGTGTCCGGTAGGCAGGAAGGGGGTAAAAGTGTCCAGTAGGCAGGAAGGGGGTAGAAGTGCCCTGTAGGCAGGAAGGGGGTAAAAGTGTCCGGTAGGCTGGAAGCGGGTAGAAGTGTCCGGTAGGCAGGAAGGGGGTAGAAGTGCCCGGTAGGCAGGAAGGGGGTAGAAGTACCTGGTAGGCAGGAAGGGGATAAAAGTGTCCGGTAGGCAGGAAGGGGGTAGAAGTGCCCGGTAGGCAGGAAGGGGGTAGAAGTACCCGGTAGGCAGGAAGGGGGTAGAAGTGCCCTGTAGGCAGGAAGGGGGTAGAAGTGCCCTGTAGGCAGGAAGGGGGTAGAAGTGTCCAGTAGGCAGGAAGGGGGTAGAAGTGTCCTGTAGGCAGGAAGTAGGTAGAAGTGTCCTGTAGGCAGGAAGGGGGTAGAAGTGCCCGGTGGGCAGGAAGGAGGTAGAAGTGTCCTGTAGGCAGGAAGGGGGTAGAAGTGCCCGGTAGGCAGGAAGGAGGGTAGAAGTGCCCGGCAGGCAGGAAGGGGGTAGAAGTGCCCTGTAGGCAGGAAGGGGGTAGAAGTGCCCTGTAGGCAGGAAGGGGGTAGAAGTGCCCAGTAGGCAGGAAGGGGGTAGAAGTGCCCTGTAGGCAGGAAGGGGGTAGAAGTGTCCGGTAGGCAGGAAGGGGGTAGAAGTGCCCGGTAGGCAGGAAGGGGGTAGAAGTGCCCGGTGGACAGGAAGGGGGTAGAAGTGCCCTGTAGGCAGGAAGGGGGTAGAAGTGCCCAGTGGACAGGAAGGGGGTAGAAGTGCCCTGTAGGCAGGAAGGGGGTAGAAGTGCCCGGTAGGCAGGAAGGGGGTAGAAGTGCCCTGTAGGCAGGAAGGGGGTAGAAGTGCCCGGTAGGCAGGAAGGGGGTAGAAGTGCCCGGTAGGCAGGAAGGGGGTAGAAGTGTCCGGTAGGCAGGAAGGGGGTAAAAGTGTCCTGTAGGCAGGAAGGGGGTAGAAGTGTCCTGTAGGCAGGAAGGGGGTAGAAGTGCCCGGCAGGCAGGAAGGGGGTAGAAGTGCCCTGTAGGCAGGAAGGGGGTAGAAGTACCCGGTAGGCAGGAAGGAGGTAGAAGTGCCCTGTAGGCAGGAAGGGGGTAGAAGTGCCCGGTAGGCAGGAAGGGGGTAGAAGTGCCCGGTAGGCAGGAAGGGGGTAGAAGTGCCCGGTAGGCAGGAACTGGGTAGAAGTGCCGGGTAGGCAGGAAGGGGGTAGAAGTGCCGGGTAGGGAAGGGTTTAACAATGGATGACTCCTCAGCGGGTTTCCCGCTGACAGCTGAATTTTTAACAAAGGTGCCGCTAATTAAAAATGATGATAAAAACAGCGCAGGTGTCCCCGCCCACCCATAATCCCAGGTTCACACCTCAGCGTTTTGCAGAAACACACAGCAGTCCATTTAACATGACTTCCTATGGGACGGGTTCACATCTCCGCATTTTCTCCCGCTGCATTTTTTTAGAAAGGGGCGGGGACTTTTTTTTTAATGCAAAAAGTTGCGGTTTTTGGTTCTATAGACTTCAATGGAAACGCTGAAGAAAAGCATGTAGTGCGTTTTTGCTGCGTTTATGATACATTTTTTATGTGTTTTTGATGCATTTTGTGTTTTAATCTGCCTAGCAACAAGAAAAAAAGCAAAACGCATCAAAAAGTGTCACAAATGTGTCAAAAACACAAAACGGACCACAAAAAGCATTGCAGAAATGGATCAAACGCAAACTGCATAGATGTGAACCTAGCTTACCAGTCCCTTTGGGTCTGGGATGGTTTTTGATGCATTTTGCATTTTAATCTGCCTAGCAACAAGAAAAAAAAAAGCAAAACGCATCAAAAACGTGTCAAAAACGCAAATCAGACCGCAAAAAGCACTGCAGAAATGGATCAAACACAAACTGCATAGGTGTGAACCTTGCCTACTAGTCCCTTTGGGTCTGGGATGGTTTTTGACATGTTTAATCTGCCTAGCAACAAGAAAAAAAAATCAAAATGCATCAAAAACGCAAAACGGACCGCAAAAAGCATTGCAAAAATGGATCAAACGCAAACTGCATAGATGTGAACCCAGCCTACTAGTCCCTTTGGGTCTGGTATGGATTTTAAGGAAAACCCCACGCCACAATTAAAAAAAAAAAATGGCCCTTAGGTCTGGTATGGATTTTAAGGGAACCCCATGCCAAAATAAAAAAAAAAATATGGCATGGGGGTCCCCCAAATCCATACCAGATCTAAGGGTCTGGTATGGATTTTGGGGGGAACCCCATGCCATTTAAAGAAAAAATATTTTGGCATGGGGTTCCCCTTAAAATCCAGACCCGAAGGGCATGGTATGGATTGAAGGGGGGGCATTCCGCAAGTGATACCGCCAGCAAAACCCTGGTGATAAATATCGCATTTTTTTTTGCTTTCTGTTCTGTCTGTGAATTGGACTTACCGCGTTTTTTGCGATATTTTCCGGCGCATATTTCATCTGCGTTAAATACCGCATAATTGTTGTTTTTTTTTTGTGAATTGGACATTTTTTTCCAGCAAAATGCGTAACCTTTAGTGAGTTGGCCCCATTGCCTTGTAAAGGTAGCGGTGACACCATCACTGTGCTGTGCGTAGCCACACAGGTACTCCACCCAAAAATGAAGATGAATCGTTTGAAGAAATCATTTCTCATTGATGTGCCGAAAAGACCCAAAATAGGCCTTTTTTTATGTCAGGCATGCATTAGGCAGAAGCTGTTTGCTTTCAGACCCTCTCTCTCTGATTGAAATTCACTCAGGCTCAAGTAGCAAGTAAGGGATGAGGTGGGTTGACCTGGGGAAGGAGCCTTCTGACTCAGCTCTGTGTATAATCTGAGCTTCAAGTATTGTCTTAATGTCAGATCGACCTGTCAAACATGTAAAAAGGGCCCTGGAGAGCCACCTGTTGGCAGCAAATGAAGCTGCGAAATATTCAAATGCAAAATGTCATTATGATCATACTCATGAATATACATTTAAAAAAACTCTATGGGGTGTATTTATATACAAGAGCTATCACTAATTCTATGATTAAGACCCAACTGGGCGAAACGCGTTGGAGGGGGGTTCCTCTTATGGGTGGAGCCATTTCTAATTTTTTTTTAGTGGGCTAGATCTGTGTGGGCACTTTTTTATAGTCATTTTTAATGGTTTGTAATGTGCACTAGCCCTGATGAAGGGGGAGGCAGATTCGTTGCCCGTACGTATTACCTGTGAAGTCATAGCGTCACTAAACTTCATACATTCAACTGCAAGCATTGCAAACTTTTTTACTGGGTGCTACTCTAAACTCGTTTTATACTATGATTGATGTCCCCGAAACGCGTAACAATAAGTCGGTCTACGATTCAGCCCAACATGGGTGAAACGCAGTGGAGGCGGTCCTTCCATGGGTGGAGAACCTAGCTGAAGCCACTTCTCATTTTGAACTGACAGTGGGCTGGATCTGTGTGTGGACGGGCGCCATTTTCTTGTAGTCATTTTTGATGGCTTATAATGTTCTCTTGTGCACTAACCCTGATACAGGGGGAGGAAAGCCATACGAAACGCGTTGGACATATGCATGACGTGTGAAATAACAGCTTCGATAGACTGTGAGTTCAAAATAAATGCGTGTGGATGGGCGCCATTTTCTTGTAGTCATTTTTGATGGCTTCTAATGTTCTCTTGTGCAATAACCCTGAGAAAGGAGAAGGCAAGTCCCCCAAAATGCATTGACTATATATGTAGTACCTATGAACTAATGACTTCTGTGAAGCACAAGTGGGGCAAACGTTTAACCGGCCGTCACTCTACACTTGTTCTATGCTATAATGATTGATGTCCCCAAAACGCGTTCGAGTATATATATTATCTGTGAAATAAAAGCTTGAATAGACTGGGAGTTCTAAATAAATGAGAAATTGATCCGTTAGGTTCTCTACCCATCCATAGAAGAATCCACCCCCAATGTATTGCACCCATGGATTAATAGTAGAGGAAAGTCATACGAAACGCGTTGGACATATGCATGACATGTGAAATAACAGCTTCAATAGACTGTGAGTTCAAAATCAATGAGAAATGGCTGAGTTATGTTCTCTACCTATAGAAGAACTCTCCCCCAATGCATTCCACCCGTATGGGGTTTAATGGAGGCCTTCGACAATCGTAGGTCTACAGTTGAGCCCCACATGGGCAAAATGCGTTAGTTGAGTTCTTCTATGGGTGGAGAACCTAGCTAAGCCATTTCTCATTTCTTTTCCGATCTATGTTCGAACAGGCGCCATTTTCTTGTCATTTTTAATGACTTCTAAAGGCATCTTGTGCACTAACCCTGATTAAAGGGGAGGAAATTCATACGAAACGCATTGGACATATGCATTACGTGTGAAATAACAGCTTCAATAGACTGTGAGTTCAAAATCAATGAGAAATGGCTGAGTTATGTTCTCTACCCAAAGAAGAACTCTCCCCCAATACATTCCACCCGTATGGGGTTTAATGGTGGAGGCCTACGTTCATCGTAGATCTACAATTAAGCCCCACATGGGCAAAACGCGATGGTTGGGTTCTTCTATGGGTGAAGAACCTAGCTAAGCCATTTCTCATTTATTTTGAACTGAAAGTGGGCTAAATCTATGTGCGAACGGGCAACATTTTCTTGTAGTCATTTTTAACAACATCTAAAGGCTTCTTGTGCACTAACCCTGATTAAGGGGAGGAAATTCACACGAAACGCATTGGACATATGCATTACCTGTGAAATAACAGCTTCAGTAGACTGTGAGTTCAAAATAAATGAGAAATGGCTGAGTTAAGTTCTCTACCCATAGAAGAACTCTCCCCCAATGCATTCCACCCATATGGGGTCTAATGGTGGAGGCCTATGATCATATGAAACGCGTTGGGCATATACATTACATGTGAAATAACAGCTTCAGTAGACTGTGAGTTCAAAATAAATGAGAAATGGCCTGTGTTAAGTTCTCTAAACAAAGAAGAACTCTCCCCCAATGCATTCCACCTGTATGGGGTTTAATGGTGGAGGCCTACGATCATATGAAACGCGTTGGCCATATACATTGGATGTGAAATAACAGCTTCAGTAGACTGTGAGTTTAAAATTAATGAGAAATGGCTGAGTTATGTTCTCTACCCATAGAAGAACTCTCCCCCAATGCATTCCACCCATTGGGGTTTTAATGGTGGAGGCCTTCCACAATCGTAGGTCTACAATTAGGCCCCACACGGGCAAAACGTGTTGGTTGGGTTCTTCTATGGGTGGAGAACCTAGCTAAGCCATTTCTCATTTCTTTTGAACTGACAGTGGTCTGGATCTGTGTCCGAACGGGCGCCATTTTCTTGTAGTCATTTTTAATTTCTTCTAATGCTCTGTTGTCCACTAACCCTGTTAGGGGGGGGAGAAAAGTCATATGAAATCTGTTGGATATTTGCATTACCTGTGAAATAACAGCTTCAATAGACTGTGAGTTCAAAATAAATGAGAAATGGACCAGTTAGGTTCTCTACACAAAGAAGAACGAATGTATTTCACCCATGTGGGGTTTAGTGGTTGTGGCCTATGATCATCTACAATTAAGCCCCACATGGGCAAAACGCGTTGGTTGGGTTGTTCTATGGGTGGAGAACCTAGCTAAGCTATTTCTCATTTCTTTTGAACTGACAGTGGGCTGGATCTATGTCCGAACAGGCGCCATTTTCTTGTAGTCATTTTTAATAACTTCTGATGTTCTCTTGTGCACTAACACTGATTGGGGGGGAGGACATTTGTATGAAATGCGTTGGATATAAATATTATCTGTGAAATAACATCTTCAGTAGACTGAGTCCAAAAGAAATGAGAAATGGATCAGTTAGGTTCTCTACCCAAAGCAGAACCCCCCCAGTGAATTTCACCCATGTGGGATTTATTGGTTGTGGCCTATGATCATATACAATGAATCCCCATACGGGCAAAACGCGTTGATTGTGGTTTTCTATGGGTGGAGTATCTAGCTAAGCCATTTTTCATTTCTTTTGAACTGACAGTGGGCTGGATCTGTGTCTGAACAGGCGCCATTTTCTTGTAGTCATTTTTAATGACTTCTAAAGGCTTCTTGTGCACTAACCCTGATTAAGGGGAGGAAATTCATACGAAATGCGTTGGACAAATGCATTACCTGTGAAATAACAGCTTCAGTAGACTGTGAGTTGAAAATAAATGAGAAATGGGCCATGTTAAGTTCTCTACCCATAGAAGAACTCTCCCCCAATGCATTCCACCCATATGGGGTCTAATGGTGGAGGCCTTCGACAATCGTAGGTCTACAATTAATCCCCACATGGGCAAAACGCGTTGGTTGGGTTCTTCTATGGGTGAAGAACCTAGCTAAGCCATTTCTCATTTCTTTTGAACTGACAGTGGGCTGGTTATATGCCTGAATGGGCGACATTTTCTTGTAGTCATTTCAAGGATTTCTTGTGCACTAACACTGATTAAGAGGTAGGAGATTTGTACGAAACGCGTTGGGAATATGTATTTCCTGTGAACTAACAGCTTCAATGAACTTTGTATATTTAACCACAAGTGCGACAAACTTTTTACTGGGTGCTACTCAGCATTCATTTTATACCATGTCTCCAAAACGCGTTGGACATATGTATTTTCTGTGAACTAACAGCTTCAATGAACTTCGTACGTTTGACCGCAAGCGCGACAAACTTTTTAATGGGCGCTACTCAACATTCATTTTATACTATAATGTCTCCGAAACGTGTTGGGCATATGTATTACTTGTGATCTTCAATGAACTTTGTACATTTGACCGCAAGCGCGGCAAACTTTTTACTCTGCACTCATTTTATAATGACAGCGTCGCTTCAAGCTCCTCCCTCTCCCAGCCTCTGGCTTGCAGAGCAGCCAATCCCATTGCAAGTCTCATTTTGACTTGCAGCCAGTAGCTCAGTGCACAGAGAGCCCTCAGCCAATTGTGTTTCGACATCGCGACTCTTGAAGGAATTGCATTCGTGAGCTGTGGAGCAGGGGCGGACTGACAACTCACGGGGCCCCTGGGCAATAGGGGATCATGGGGCCCCTGTGTCCTTGCCCACACTCAAAGCACACACAAAAAAGCCTATAAAAGGTACCAGGAGCATTTCATGGCCCCCTACTGACCCCGGGCCCTCGGGCAGTGCCGGAGTACTCGATTGGTCGGTCCGCCCCTGCTGTGGAGTCTTCGCATGCATTTGCCCAGAGAGGTCATTAATGGGTTTTCCCGCGATCCGGACGACATGCAATCGTTTATATCGCAGAGCAATTTGAGGAAAAGCCGGAGTCCCGCCAATGTTTCCGAGGTTTTGATAAATGCGCCCGCCGGTGTTTTTCTTTACAGCTGTTCGCCATGTCAGAATCGACATCACGTTGCATTAATTCAGAGGCACCTGCAGGGGGCGGCCCGCTTCGAGCAAGTCTGGACGCAACGCGCGGGGTGGGGGGGGCGCCTGATGTCAGAGCCGCGCTTAGCATTCGAGTCACTAGCCGAATCAGCGGGGTTAATGTCCTAATACTTTTATTCAATATACATAACAATGCATTAGCCAATCCTGTGCAAGTGGCTAATGCAATAATCCGGGCGGGATGTGGAGCCTCACACAATACATTCTATTAATCCCCCCACAGTAATCCCCTATTGGTTGATAACCCCGGAGTGCGGATTAACCCGTTCTGTGCCGGGGGGGGGGGAACTACGGACGATGGGGCCACAGAGCCTACAATGGACACCATTTATTCATTGATCTCAGGCGTTGTGTTCACCTGGCGCCCTGACAGCAGAAAGTCAATACACTTATGTCCCGCTAATGGGGGCTGCAGTGCCCTACGATGTCCTTAGAGAGGCGCCGCAACCTGTATAGGTTCATGATACCTGAGTGCTAATGTGTACGTGTAACAATTACCCCCACAGAGATCACTGTACTCCCCATGACATGCTTCCTCCTACAAAGTTACAATGTACAGTCTGATCACTGGGGGAGGGGAGACTGAGGAAATGCTTTCTCCTACAAAGTCACAATGTACAGTCTGATCACTGGGGGAGGGGAGACTGAGGAAATGCTTCCTCCTCCTTCTACAAAGTTACAATATACAGTCTGATCACCGGGGAAGGGGAGACTGAGGAAATGCTTCCTCCTCCTTCTACAAAGTTACAATGTACAGTCTGATCACTGGGGGAGGGGAGACTGAGGAAATGCTTCCTCCTTCTACAAAGTTACAATGTACAGTCTGATCACCGGGGAAGGGGAGACTGAGGAAATGCCTCCTCCTCCTTCTACAAAGTTACAATGTACAGTCTGATCACTGGGGGAGGGGAGACTGAGGAAATGCTTCCTCCTTCTACAAAGTTACAATGTACAGTCTGATCACCGGGGAAGGGGAGACTGAGGAAATGCTTCCTCCTACAAAGTTACAATGTACAGTCTGATCACTGGGGGAGGGGAGACGGAGGAAATGCTTCCTCCTTCTGCAAAGTTACAATGTACAGTCTGATCACTGGGGGAAGGGAGACTGAGGAAACGACTCCTCCTCCTTCTACAAAGTTACAATGTACAGTCTGATCACTGGGGGAGGGGAGACTGAGGAAATGCCTCCTCCTCCTTCTACAAAGTTACAATGTACAGTCTGATCACTGGGGGAGGGGAGACTGAGGAAATGCCTCCTCCTTCTTCTACAAAGTTACAATGCACAGTGTGATCACTGGGGGAGGGGAGACTGAGAAAATGCCTCCTCCTCCTTCTACAAAGTTATAATGTACAGCCTGAGTACTGGGGGAGGGGAGACTGAGGAAATGCCTCCTCCTCCATCTCCTTCTACAAAGTTACAATGTACAGTCTGATCACCAGGGGAGGGGAGACTGAGGAAATGCTTCCTCCTGCCTGCAGCAGACTGATGACATCACCTCAGCCTAGGCAAAATCACTGACTGGAGCTCCAGGATGGCTTTTTAATTATAGGAGTTGGAGCTTTTCCTGAAAATGATACTTTTCCTGCATATTGGGAATTTTTGGAATTTTTACAATCAGACCTGAGAAGTGGGTGACGAGGGTGGATTACCCCACCGACCGCTCTTCCCCTTTCCAAACCAATAGGTTCTTCTCATCTCCTACAGAAAATAAAGGACCTGAGGCCAAGTGAATGGCGGCTTTCCTTACAGCAGCAACTAAAGGCAGCATAGCGTCCCCTTGGGGGATGGCAGAGACTGGGGGAATCCTCAGGGGACGGGTCAGAATGCCAGATGTAGGGAGAGACATTGTAGGAAGTCTGTACACATTCTCTTGTTTCTTCCAAAAATGTATGTTCCAGGGCATCCATCTCCTTTCCCAAATTCTGGGAACCCAGGGAACCTGATTTTGACCATGCTTATTGCTACAGGTTCCTACGGCTTAGTCTGCCTTTTGGACCCAAGGACCCATCTGCTTCTCCACAAGTGTCTTCTACTAGCAACCTGTTTCTTCCAATCCTAAGAGCTTCTAGTCCTGCCTTCAGGAACCAAACCTAGAGCAGGAGTAGATGCCTTAGAGGAAACTGAAGAAGCCTCCTCATGATTACATTAGGAACCAAGCCTAGAACAGGGGGTCCTGGAGGAAACCTAAAAAGGCCACCTCATGCTTCTAGAGTAGGAGCCAAACCTAGAACAGTGGCAGATGTCATGGAGGTAAATGAAGAAGCCTCCTCATGATTCTAGAACATTAGGAACCAAGCCTAGATCAGGGGTAAAGGTCCTGGAGGAAATAAAAAAGCCACCTCATGCTTGTAGAGTAGGAGCCAAACCGAGAACAGTGGTAGATGTCATGGAGGTAAATGAAGAAGCCTCCTCATGATTCTAGAACATTAGGAAATAAGCCTAGATCAGGGGTAAAGGTCCTGGGAGAAACCAAAAAAGGTCCCCTGATGTTTGTAGATCAGGAGTCAAACCTAAAACAGGGGTAGATGTCCTGGAGGTAACTGAAAAAGCCTCCTCATGATTCTAGCACATCTGGAACCAAGCCTAGAACAGGGGTAGAGGTCCTGAAGGAAATAAAAAATCCACCTCATGCTTCTAGATCAGGAGCCAAACCTAGAACAGGGGTAGATGTCCTGGAGGAAACTGATGTAGCCTCCTCATGCCTCTTGAACATCAGGAGCCAAACCTAGAGTAGGGGTGTAGAGTTCCTGGAAGAAACCAAAAATGCCTCCTCATGCTTCTAGAACAGGGGTCTCCAAACTTTCTAAAAAAAGGGCCAGTTTACTGTCCTTCAGACTTTAGGGGGGCAAACTTTAGCTATTGGGAGTAGAAAAGGTCCTAATATCAGTGGACAATGCCCCAACGTTGGTGTCAGTGTGAGGAATAGTTCCCCACCATTGGTGTCAGTAGGAGATATTGTGCCCTGTCATTGGTAGGTTATTGTGACCCATCATTACTGTCATTGGGCCCCATCGTTCATGTCATTGGGAGGAATTGTCCCCCATTAGTGTTGTCATTGGGTGCGATCACTGATTTAATTGGGACATATTGCGCACCTTCATTGGTATCAGTAGGGAAATATGTCCCATTGTTGGTATCAGTGGATGAAATAGTACCCCAAGGGCCGGATAAAAGCAAGCAAAGGGCCCTCAGGTCACAGTTTGGAAACCACTGTTCAGGAAAATCAGAAGCCAAACCTAGAGCAGGTATGTAGAGTTCCTGGAAGAAACTGAAGAAGCCTCTTTATGCTTCTAGAACATCAGGAGCCAAACTTAGTACAGTGGTAGATGTCCTGGAGGAAACTGGAGAAGCCTCCTCATGCCTCTAGAACATCAGGAGCCAGACCTGGAGGAGGGGTGGTGGTCCTGAAGGAAACTGAAGAAGCATCCTCGTGCTTCTAGAACAGGGGTGTCATACACAATTTCATTGTGGGCTGCATCAGCATTATGGTTGCCCTCAAAGGGCCGGTTGTGTCAGGGGTGTGCTATGTACAGAGTGCAGAGCTCAGGAGTGTGCTATGTACAGAGTGCAGAGTTCAGGAGTGTGCTATGTACAGAGTGTAGAGTTCAGGGGTGTGCTATGTACAGAGTGCAGGGTTCAGGAATGTGTTACGTACAGAGTGTAGAGTTCAGGAGTGTGTTACGTACAGAGTGTAGAGTTCAGGAGTGTGTTACGTACAGAATGCAGAGTTCAGGAGTGTGTTACGTACAGAATGCAGAGTTCAGGAGTGTGTTATGTACAGAGTGCAGAGTTCAGGAGTGTGCTACGTACAGAGTGCAGGGTTCAGGAATGTGTTACGTACAGAGTGCAGGGTTCAGGAATGTGTTACGTACAGAGTGTAGAGTTCAGGAGTGTGTTACGTACAGAGTGTAGAGTTCAGGAGTGTGTTACGTACAGAATGCAGAGTTCAGGGGTGTGCTATGTACAGAGTGCAGAATTCAGGAGTGTGTTACGTACAGAGTGCAGAGTTCAGGGGTGTGTTACGTACAGAATGCAGAGTTCAGGGGTGTGCTATGTACAGAGTGCAGAATTCAGGAGTGTGTTACGTACAGAGTGCAGAGTTCAGGGGTGTGCTATGTACAGAGTGCAGAGTTCAGGGGTGTGCTATGTACAGAGTGCAGAGTTCAGGAGTGTGTTACGTACAGAATGCAGAGTTCAGGAATGTGTTACGTACAGAGTGCAGAGTTCAGGGGTGTGCTATGTACAGAGTGCAGAATTCAGGAGTGTGTTACGTACAGAGTGCAGAGTTCAGGGGTGTGCTATGTACAGAGTGCAGAATTCAGGAGTGTGTTACGTACAGAGTGCAGAGTTCAGGAATGTGTTACGTACAGAGTGTAGAGTTCAGGAGTGTGCTAAGTACAGAGTACAGAGTTCAGGAGTGTGTTACGTACAGAGTTCAGGGGTGTGTTATGTACAGAGTGCAGAGTTCAGGAGTGTGCTACGTACAGAGTTCAGGAGTGTGTTATGTACAGAGTGCAGAGTTCAGGAGTGTGCTACGTACAGAGTGCAGAATTCAGGAGTGTGTTACGTACAGAGTGCAGAGTTCAGGAGTGTGTTACGTACAGAGTGCAGAGTTCAGGAGTGTGTTAACGTACAGAGTGTAGAGTTCAGGAGTGTGTTACGTACAGAGTGTAGAGTTCAGGAGTGTGTTATGTACAGAGTGCAGAGTTCAGGAGTGTGTTACGTACAGAGTGCAGAGTTCAGGAGTGTGCTACGTACAGAGTGCAGAATTCAGGAGTGTGTTACATACAGAGTGCAGAGTTCAGGAATGTGTTACGTACAGAGTGTAGAGTTCAGGAGTGTGCTAAGTACAGAGTGCAGAGTTCAGGAGTGTGTTATGTACAGAGTGCAGAGTTCAGGAGTGTGCTACGTACAGAGTTCAGGAGTGTGTTATGTACAGAGTGCAGAGTTCAGGAGTGTGCTACGTACAGAGTGCAGAATTCAGGAGTGTGTTACGTACAGAGTGCAGAGTTCAGGAGTGTGTTAACGTACAGAGTGTAGAGTTCAGGAGTGTGTTACGTACAGAGTGTAGAGTTCAGGAGTGTGCTACGTACAGAGTGCAGAATTCAGGAGTGTGTTACGTACAGAGTGCAGAGTTCAGGAGTGTGTTACGTACAGAGTGCAGAGTTCAGGAATGTGTTAACGTACAGAGTGTAGAGTTCAGGAGTGTGTTACGTACAGAGTGTAGAGTTCAGGAGTGTGTTACGTACAGAGTACAGAGTTCAGGAGTGTGCTACATACAGAGTGCAGAGTTCAGGAGTGAGCTACGTGCAGAGTTCAGGAGTGTGCTACGTACAGAGTGCAGAGTTCAGGAATGTGTTAACGTACAGAGTGTAGAGTTCAGGATTGTGCTACGTACAGAGTGCAGAGTTCAGGAGTGTGTTACGTACAGAGTGCAGAGTTCAAGAGTGTGCTACGTACAGAGTGTAGAGTTCAGGAGTGTGTTACGTACAGAGTGCAGAGTTCAGGAGTGTGCTACGTACAGAGTGCAGAATTCAGGAGTGTGTTACGTACAGAGTGCAGAGTTCAGGAATGTGTTACGTACAGAGTGTAGAGTTCAGGAGTGTGTTACGTACAGAGTTCAGGAGTGTGCTAAGTACAGAGTACAGAGTTCAGGAGTGTGCTACGTACAGAGTTCAGGAGTGTGTTATGTACAGAGTGCAGAGTTCAGGAGTGTGCTACATACAGAGTGCAGAATTCAGGAGTGTGCTACATACAGAGTGCAGAGTTCAGGAGTGTGCTACGTACAGAGTGCAGAATTCAGGAGTGTGTTACGTACAGAGTGCAGAGTTCAGGAGTGTGTTACGTACAGAGTGCAGAGTTCAGGAGTGTGTTACGTACAGAGTGCAGAGCTCAGGAGTGTGTTAACGTACAGAGTGTAGAGTTCAGGAGTGTGTTATGTACACAGTGCAGAGTTCAGGAGTGTGCTACGTACAGAGTGCAGAGTTCAGGAGTGTGCTACATACAGAGTGCAGAGTTCAGGAGTGTGCTACGTACAGAGTGCAGAATTCAGGAGTGTGTTACGTACAGAGTGCAGAGTTCAGGAATGTGTTACGTACAGAGTGTAGAGTTCAGGAGTGTGCTAAGTACAGAGTTCAGGAGTGTGCTACGTACAGAATTCAGGAGTGTGTTATGTACAGAGTGCAGAGTTCAGGAGTGTGCTACATACAGAGTGCAGAGTTCAGGAGTGTGCTACGTACAGAGTGCAGAATTCAGGAGTGTGTTACGTACAGAGTGCAGAGTTCAGGAATGTGTTACGTACAGAGTGTAGAGTTCAGGAGTGTGCTAAGTACAGAGTTCAGGAGTGTGCTACGTACAGAATTCAGGAGTGTGTTACGTACAGAGTGCAGAATTCGGGAGTGTGTTATGTACAGAGTGCAGAGTTCAGGAGTGTGCTACGTACAGAGTGCAGAATTTAGGAGTGTGTTATGTACAGAGTGCAGAGTTCAGGAGGTGTTTAGAGGTACACTATGCACAGTGTGCTACCCCAACCCAACCCCCCCCAAAGCTACCTTGCATCTCTACTCTTTCCTACATGGCCTGGTTCTAGTACCTCCCTGTGTAGGTGGCTTTGTTACCCGTGTATTCGGCTCTAGTACCTCTGTATGCAGGTGTCTCTGCCTCAGCTTGCAGGGAAATTGTTCTCTCTCTCTCAGACTCTGTCCCCGCAATGAGTGCATGCATCTGTTAGACCTGGGAGCCACTAAGAGCAAAGCTGTCCCTTGTAAACACAGTAAGTGTCTATGTTTACAATTGACAGCAGGGAGTGGGGAGTGGGAGTTGGAGTTCTGCCACATTCCAACTGGAAAACTGGGTGGGAGGGCCACATGACAAGGCCTGGTGTACCAGATTTGGCCCACGGGTCTTGTGTTTGACATATGTGTTCTAGAACATCAGAGGGGTAGAGGTCCTGGAAGAAACCAAAAAAAGCCACCTTCTACATCAGGAGCCAAACTTAGAACAGGGATAGATGTCCTGGAGGAAACTGAAGAAGCCTCTTCGTGCCTTTTGAACATCATAAGCCAAAGCTACCGCAGGGGCAGAGGTCCTGCAGGCAACCAAAAAAAGCCACCTCATGCTTCTAGAACATCAGGAATCAAACCTAGAGCAGGGGTAGAGGTCCTGGAGAAAACTGATAAAGCCTCCTCATGTTTCTAGAACATCAGGAACCAAACTTAGAACAGGGGTAGAGGGCCTAAAGGAAACTTAAGAAGCCTTCTCATGCTCCTAGAACATCAGGTATCAAACCTAGAGCATGGGGTAGGGGTCCTGTAGGAAACTAAAGCCTCTTCATGCTTCTAGAACTTTGTGAGCCAAACCCAGAACAGGAGTAGAGGTGCTGTAGGAAACTAAAGAAGCCTCCTCATGCTTCTAGATAATCAGGAGCCAAACCTAGAGCAGGAGTAGAGGTCCTGGAAGAAACAAAAAAAGCCTCATAAGGCTTCTAGAACATTGTGAGCCAAGCCTAGAGCAGGGGCGAGGGTCCTGTAGAAAAATGAAGAAGCCTCCTCATGCTTCAAGAACATTAGGAGCCAATCCAAGAACAGGAGTAGAGCAGAGGTGTCAAACTTGTGGCCCTCCAGCTGTTGCGACACTACAACTCCCATCATGCCTCTGCCTTTCGGAGTCATGCTTGTAACTATCAATCTTGCAATGCCTCATGGGACTTGTAGTTTGGCAACAGCTGGTGGGCCACCAGTTTGACAACCGTGTCCGAGAGGAAACCGAAGAAGCCTCCTCATGCATGTTTCTAGAATGAGCAGGTGATGAAAACCAAACAACCAACCATAAAACTGTATTCAAGTCGCATATAAGTGGAATATATGATGCCCTGGACTTGGCTCCTCTTGTCAGACAAGGATAGCATGATGACTGGACCACAAAATGGAGGCCTTTCCAAGAGGCAGTGACCTCCCAAACTGAGAACTTCCAAATGCAGCTGACAGACCTCCAGTTGGTCATCTTCAGCATCCTTATGTATTCTAGATAACAATGTGACAGAAGCATTATAAACAGGTAGCCAACACGTTTCGGGGGCCAACAATCCCCCTTCATCAGGGATTAAAGCGGAGCTCCACCAAAAAGGGGAAGTTCCGCTTTAAGGACTGCTCCCCCGCTCCCCATTAAGGATTGTCACCTTTGGGGGACGGGTATCCAAATTTGACAGGTACCAGCTCCCAATTGCGGTCGGACCGCCTAGGCCAGGGGTCTGCAACCTTTAAGACATAAAGAGCCACTTGGACCCGTTTCCGAAGGGAAAAAAAAGACTGGGAGCCGCAAAACCATTGCAACATTTATAACAAATCCGACACTGCATATATTGCAAAAAGCACTCTGGTCATGAAGGGGGTTTAAGGGCCCAGTAAGCAAAGGGTTAATCAGGGCCACAGTGTATCATCATAATCACAATCATAGCCTTAGGTCAGTGGTGGGCAACCTTTTTTTTCAACTGAGCCAAATCTCGCCAAAACCACGATTGAAATTTATTTTGACAGCCACATTTTTAAAACTGAAAATACATCCCCCATATAGTAATTCATCCCCCATAGTAATTCATCCCCCATATAGTAATTCATCCCCCATAGTAATTCATCCCCCATATAGTAATTCATCCCCCATATAGTAATTCATCCCCCATAGTAATTCATCCCCCACATAGTAATTCATCCCCCATAGTAATTCATCCCCCATATAGTAATTCATCCCCCATATAGTAATTCTTCCCCCATAGTAATTCATCCCCCATATAGTAATTCATCCCCCATAGTAATTCATCCCCCATATAGTAATTCATCCCCCATATAGTAATTCATCCCCCACATAGTAATTCATCCCCCATAGTAATTCATCCCCCATATAGTAATTCATCCCCCATATAGTAATTCTTCCCCCATATAGTAATTCATCCCCCATATAGTAATTCATCCCCCATATAGTAATTCATTCCCCATAGTAATTCATCCCCCATATAGTAATTCATCCCCCATATAGTAATTCATCCCCCATATAGTAATTCTTCCCCCATAGTAATTCATCCCCCACATAGTAATTCATTCCCCATAGTAATTCATCCCCCATATAGTAATTCATCCCCCATATAGTAATTCATCCCCCATATAGTAATTCATCCCCCACATAGTAATTCATCCCCCATATAGTAATTCATCCCCCACATAGTAATTCATCCCCCACATAGTAATTCATCCCCCATATAGTAATTCATCCCCCACATAGTAATTCATCCCCCATATAGTAATTCATCCCCCATATAGTAATTCATCCCCCATATAGTAATTCATCCCCCACATAGTAATTCATCCCCCATATTGTCTCAATTCACTTACCTTTGCTCCGCGCGTTCCTCTCGCTGTGTTCCCGCGCCGTTCTGGTCTTCAGGGCGGACTGAGAGAGGAGTTCGTCACTCTGCCCCGCCTACATCCTGGCTGCCCCACCTACATCCTGACAGCCAATGTTCCACGCTCCGCGGGCCGGATTTTTGAGGAGGGAGGGGAGCGGGCGCCCGGCACACAGAAGAGCCGCATGTGGCTCGCGATCTGCGGCTTGCCGACCACCTGGTGGGCAGTGTGCTCTGGAGCCGCAGAAAAGATGAAAAAGAGCCGCATGCGGCTCTGGAGCCGCGGGTTGCCGACACCCGGCCTAGGCGATCGGAAACGGAAGGTGTCCTCCCTCCTTCCCTCCCTGTAGTCTTCTGGGACACGTGACAGGTCCCAGAAGACTACAGGACCATTCATGAAGCGCAGCACTACTCACGCATGTGCAGTGGGTACCTGGCTGTGAAGCCGCAAGCAGTCACAGCCGGGGGGCCCACACTGAAGATGTCAGCCTCCAGGAATCCAGGACAGCAGGTAAAACGGGCTGTGGGGGACACACCACGGTACCGAGTGACAGGTAAGTGGCAGTTTTTTCAGACTTTTAAATCACATGTAAGCTGATAATCCCAACACTGTAGTACAAAGTGGCTGACAACCTTACCGAAGGTTACAAAGCGCTGATTCCATAACTGGCAGGTTGTTGGTCATACAAAGTGGTATCAAAAAGTTGGAAGACTAGCTCTGTGTACAACAAAGTACTTTATTTATCTACATTTAGATACTATCGCCTTCAAAATTGTCCCCTTGCTCAGCGGTACAGCGCTCCAGGCATTCCACTTCTGGAAGGGATCCTGGAAGTCTTCTTTTCCAAGCGTGTCAAGAACCTTCTGCCATTTGCGCTGGATCTCAAAACGGTGACCTTTGAGCTGGATCTTCATCTTCGGGAAGAGGGTGAAGTCCACAAGAGCCAAAGCTGGCAAGTAGGTTGGGTGCGGAAGTGAGATCATTGCAGCCTGGGGACAAACTTGGCAGCAACACGGCACATGTTCATATCACACGTGAGGATTGCCCGGACTGTTCCGTATGACACACAATGGCAGCATTGTTGTGGATTGTTCTCCGACGGTCATCGTCAATAAGTTGCCGAATTGTTTCGACATTTTCGGGGCTTGAGCTCGTTGAAGGTCTTCCTGATCTCGTGTCATCTCCCAATGCTGTTCTTCCGCTCTTGAAGCGCGCTTGCCACTCAAAACACCTCGAACGACTCTCATTGCAGCATCGCCGTAAACTTGTCGAATCGCATCAAACGTCTCTGTGCCCAGATTTGCAGAATTTCACGTTTACTCTAACTTGCTGTCCATGATGAAATATCAGACGTGGTAACGCACGTGGTCAGAATAGCACCAGATGCACAGCTCCTGATGCACACAAGGAAGATGTGTTTTGGCACACTGACTTATGAAGGCTGGTGCTCCCTGTGACTGTGTGTGCAGCCTTGTGCTGCCATCTCTAGGCGTGTTACAAAACTAGACTCGAAAACTTTTGATACCACCTCGTATGAGGAGTCGGCTGTGGTCTATGGTCAGTGGTGTAGGTTTCATGCTGCCTTAGGCAACACAAAAATTGGCTCCCCCCCATTGACCAACAACATCCCAGTCCCTCCCACACCCCCACCCAAGAGGGCCTTCCATTACCACCGCCCCCCATATACTGGCAACGCCCACCCGAGAGAGCCTTCCATTACCACCGCCCCCATATACTGGCAACGCCCACCCGAGAGAGCCTTCCTTTACCACCGCCCCCCCATATACTGGCGACGCCCACCCGAAAGCCTTCCATTACCACCGCCCCCCATATACTGGCAACGCCCACCCGAGAGAGCCTTCCATTACCACCGCCCCCATATACTGGCAACGCCCACCCGAGAGAGCCTTCCATTACCACCGCCCCCATATACTGGCAACGCCCACCCGAGAGAGCCTTCCTTTACCACCGCCCCCCCATATACTGGCGACGCCCACCCGAGAGAGCCTTCCATTACCACCGCCCCCCATATACTGGCAACGCCCACCCGAGAGAGCCTTCCATTACCACCGCCCCCCATATACTGGCAACGCCCACCCGAGAGAGCCTTCCATTACCACCGCCCCCCCATATACTGGCGACGCCCACCCGAGAGCCTTCCATTACCACCGCCCCCCATATACTGGCAACGCCCACTCGAGAGAGCCTTCCATTACCACCGCCCTCCATACACTGGCAACGCCCACCCGAGAGAGCCTTCCATTACCACCGCCCTCCATACACTGGCAACGCCCACTCGAGAGAGCCTTCCATTACCACCGCCCCCCATACACTGGCAACGCCCACCCGAGAGAGCCTTCCATTACCAGCGCCCCCCATATACTGGCAACGCCCACCCGAGAAAGCCTTCCATTACCAGCGCCCCCCATATACTGGCAACGCCCACCTGAGAGAGCCTTCCATTACCACCGCCCCCCATACACTGGCAACGCCCACTCGAGAGAGCCTTCCATTACCACCGCCCCCCATACACTGGCAACGCCCACCCGAGAGAGCCTTCCATTACCACCGCCCTCCATACACTGGCAACGCCCACCCGAGAAAGCCTTCCATTACCACCACCCCCCATATACTGGCAACGCCCACCCGAGAGAGCCTTCCATTACCACCACCCCCCATACACTGGCAACGCCCACCCGAGAAAGCCTTCCATTACCACCACCCCCCATATACTGGCAACGCCCACCCGAGAAAGCCTTCCATTACCACCACCCCCCATATACTGGCAACGCCCACCCGAGAGAGCCTTCCATTACCACCACCCTCCATACACTGGCAACCCCCGCCGCCACGCCGACAAGAGATAAGACACTCACCTTCACAGCTCTAGACATCCTCGGGAACAAGAGTCAGGCTCTGCAGACACCATCAAGCAGCCTGCAGCCTCTCTCAGATCCCACCTGGTCCCCGTGCTGCGTATGTCCCTTCTTCCTTTCCTTCTTTCAGGGGACAGCGCTGCCCCCCTGAACAATGCCGCCCTAGGCAAATGCCTTGTTTGCCTAGGTGGTAAATACACCCCTGTCTATGGTGGAGGATCCTGTGCTGTGGTGTATTTAGGTTTTGTGCTGCCCTAGGCAACACAAAAATTGGGCGCTCCCCATGGAGAGAGCCTGACATTGACCAACACCCTTATCCACCCCCCTGAGATTGCCTTCCACTAATACCCCCCCCCCCCCCCCCACGGCGAAAGAGAGAAAGACACTCACCTTCAAAGCTGTGAACATCCCCCGGAACAAGAGGCGGGCTCTCCATACGCTATCAAGCAGCCCGCAACCTCTCTCAGGTCTCACCTGGTCCCCATGCCACATGTGGTCCGTCTTCCAGGCTGCTGCCCCCCTGAAAAATGCCGCCCTAGGCAAATGCCTTGTGGTAAATACGCCCCTGATCCTGTGGGACTGGGTGCTCGAGTCGTCCATCAGTGGCTCAATGCCTGACCAATGACGCGCTTCTTCTTCCATATGACCATTGTTCCGAATCACAATAATATCCCAGAAAACACTTTCAGCTTTATCAGTATAAAATATTCGTTTAAATCTGAACGATTTTCAGCGTATTGGTGTGCGGTAATACAGCCGCTAACATCCAATAATTCCGTCATTTAGCACTTAGCAAACACGTCTTGTTTATACTCGGCGTCTCCGCTAAGTTTCTCCGAGATCCAGTAATGACTCGCCGAGCAATTATTGAATTCCGATCCTCGCAAGCCGGAGTCTTTCTACTCCCAAAGATTTTTATTTAATTTCTACTTTGAAAGATTTTATTTAATTTCTGCGTTAGAAGCCGCCCGCCTGATCGAGTAAGAGCCTGAAAAGTCGTTAAAAAAGTCTGACGGAATATAAACACGAGCCTGCGCCTCACCCGGGAGGTCGGAGGTGAACTGCGCCGAGTGGCGTGTGTGTGGATGATGACCTCCACGGTTTCAAATTTAGGGGGGGGGGGAAACCTTATTTAACCCCCTTTGCCCTGTCTGCTGGCAAGGATTTGAATTTGTGTTGCTGTGTGTGGCCATTCCTCTTCTTTCAATGTGCTGAAGATCTGAACCAGGAGAAAAAAACTAGCTTATGTGAGTACTGCAGTCAGGGCCGTGCATAATGGGTATCACCAGTGGGGGGCCCAGGCCAGCAAGGGGGCCCAGGCAGCTGGGTGAATGCAGGGTGGTTGGTTGGAACAGCGGAGGGGTGATAATTGGAACCGATCCCCCATAATGGCTCCCTCTGCAGCAGCTGAAATCTGACAGGAAGGAGAGGAGAAGAAGTCAGCTTTCAGCTGCTGCAGGGGGAGCCATACAGGGGATCGGTTCCAGTAATCGCCCCTCCGCTGTTCCAACCAACCTCCCTGCATTCACCCAGCTGCCTGGTCCCCCTTGCTGGCCTGGGCCCCCCACTGGTGATACCCCCTTATCCACGGCCCTGTCTGCAGTACTCACATGAGGTCGTTTTTGGTGCGCAAGGACTGTGATGTGGGTCAATTACTGGAACCGATCCCCTGTATGGCTCTCCCTGTAGCAGCTGAAAGCTGACAGGAGGAAGAGGAGAAGAAGTCAGCTTTCAGCTGATGCAGGGGGAGCCATACAGGGGATTGGTTCCAGTAATCGCCCCTCCGCTGTTCTAACCAACCTCCCTGCATTCACCCAGCTGCCTGGGCCCCCTTGCTGGCCTGGGACTCCCACTGGTGATACCCCCTTATCCACGGCCCTGTCTGCAGTACTCACATGAGGTAGTTTTTGGTGCGCAAGGACTGTGATGTAGGGCAATTACTGGAACCGATCCCCTGTATGGCTCCCTCTGCAGCAGCTGAAAGCTGACAGGAGGGAGAGGAGAAGAAGTCAGCTTTCAGCTGCTGCAGGGGGAGCCATACAGGGGATCGGTTCCAGTAATCGCCCCTCCGCTGTTCCAACCAACCTCTCTGCCATCACCCAGCTGCCTGGGCCCCCTTGCTGGCCTGGGCCCCCCACTGGTGATACCCCCTTATCCACAGCCCTGTCTGCAGTACTCACATGAGGTAGTTTTTGGTGCGCAAGGACTGTGATGTGGGTCAATTATTGGAACCGATCCCCTGTATGTCTCCCCCTGCAGCAGCTGAAAGCTGACAGGAGGGAGAGGAGAAGAAGTCAGCTTTCAGCTGCTGCAGGGGGAGCCATACAGGGGATCAGTTCCAGTAACTGACCCACATCACAGACCTTGCACACCATATGTTTCCCCCCTGCTGTCCAGTTCCCACCCCCACAGTGCTGGCAACTTCCCTCCTTTACTTTCCACCGGCAGCTGCAGGCACTAGGACAATAGGACCCTTTAGGATGGAGAGTGGGGGAAGGTTTCAGTAAATATGTCCCATTTACCAGCCCCTTCCTTGAATGAACACAGTGAGCGATCAGTACCCAGCACTCGCTGCGTTCATTCATAACTGAAGTACAGTAAACTGTGGGGATTTTTTGCATGGGGGGCCCTGCCAGGTTGGCTGTATGGGGCCCCGTGGTTTCTAACAGCAGCCCTAACTGCAGTTGCTCAACCCCCCCCCAAAATAAGTAAATCTCTAGTGACAACTGTAGTTGCCAGTCACTTGAGGCGGGTCAGACTTCTAAATCTGTGTTTTTGAAGCCCAATTTATCTTTGTTTCCCACGTCAGCACCGGGCCCTTTTCTGACTCTTCTCTCCTACGTGTAAAAATCGACATTTTTGTGTGCTAGAAAATGACTTAGAAACCCCAAACATGATATATTTTTACGCAGAGGCCCTGGAGAATAAAACGGCGGCTGTAGCAATTTTTTTTATATCACACGGTATTTTCACAGCTCTTTTTCAAAGGCAACCTGCGGTCAGGCGCATTGCTTTGGCCAATCACAATGCACTGTCAGAGCGTGGTGCATTGTGGGGCGCGTCGGGCGGGCACACCGAACACACGAACGGCCGATGTTCGAGTGGAACGTACGTTTGACTTGGACATCAAGCCCAGCTCTAGTTACCAGTTTAGAGTTACACGGGAGGTCTGGTGCTAGAATTATTTCTCTCGCTCGGACGTTCGCGGCGATACCTCAAATGTTTGGCGCGATCGCAGTTTACATATGCATGCAGGACCTACGTATGCATTTGCCTTTGTACACGTGCATGGGGGGATGGGGGACCTTTAGTTGTTTTTTTTTTTTTAATCAACTCTTTGCTGAGAGATATGGGGTCTGTTAGACCCCAGATAGCTCCTCTGCCCAAGATCGGCGTTCCGGTCCTCAGTCATCTCTCTGATTATTTATTTATTACAGGTACTTCTATAGCGCCGTCAATTTACGCAGTGCTTTACATATATATTGTACATTCACATCAGTCCCCGCCCCCGAGGAGTGTACAAGCTAAGGTCCCTGACTCTTTACTGAGAGATGTGGGGTCTATTAGACCCCAGATCTGTCCTCTGCCCAAGATCGGTTTGATCCGATGCTTTCACAGGCCGGTAACAGCCCGTTTTTCATTAGCCAAAACCAGAGACAAAATACTCATCGCTTCCAGTTTCTTGGACCATGGAGATGATTGGGGGCGTTCTGGTCCTCGGTCATCTCTCTATTTATTTATTACTGGTACTTATATAGCGCCGTCAATTTACGAAGCGCTTTACATATATATTGTGCATTCACATCAGTCCCCGCCCCCGAGGAGCATACAATCTAAGGTCCCAGGCTCTTTTACTGAGAGATCTGGGGTCTATTTGTTTCAGGTACTTATATAGCGCCGTCAATGTACGCAGCACTTTACATATATATTGTACATTCACATCAGTCCCCGCCCCCGAGGAGCGTACAATCTAAGGTCCCAGGCTCTTTACTGAGAGATCTGGGGTCTATTTGTTTCAGGTACTTATATAGCGCCGTCAATTTACGCAGCGCTTTACATATATGTTGTACATTCACATCAGTCCCCGCCCCCGAGGAGCGTACAAGCTAAGGTCCCTGACTCTTTACTGAGAGATCTGGGGTCTATTAGACCCTAGATCTCCCCTCTGCCCAAGATCAGTTTGATCCGATGCTTTCACAGGCCGACAACAGCCCTTTTACATTAGCCGAAACCAGAGACAAAATACTCATCGCTTCCAGTTTCTTGGACTATAGAGATGATTGGGGCGTTCCGATCCTCAGGCATCTCTCTGATTATTTATTTCAGGTCAATTTACGCCGCGCTTTACATATATATTGTACATTCACATCAGTCCCCGCCCCTGAGGAGCGTACAATCACACTGACACATACTAGGGCCAATTTTAGACAGGACCCGATTAACCTACCAGCATGTCTTTGGAGTGTAGGAGGAAACCAGAGTACCTGGAGGAAACCCACGCAGGCACAGGGAGAACATGCAAACTCCAGGCAGGTGGTGGCGTGGTTGGGATTCGAACCAACGACCCGTTTAGCCACTGTGCTGCCTGATGTCTGATTTGTTCTTAGAAAACTCGCATTTCTCTGTAATCATCTACAGTCTGAGTCAACCCTTCAAACCTATAAAAAAAAAAAGTTTATTTTTCCCAAAAAAGATGAAAAATTCAGGAATTAAAAAACATTTTTTTGAAAAATCCATACGGTGCCTCGATTATTAACCGGTGGAAGGGCCAACTTCAGTCCCGGGCTCCCCAGGGGGATGGGTGACCCCTGTAAAAACGATCCAGCGGCTGACTGGCGGCATCACAACCTCACCGACTACACAATACATCACCATATCCTTACTCAACTGAAGAGTCTGGAGAGCGGTCTGTTCTTGTGTACTAACCCATTGCAACCAATCAGAATTCGGTTTAATGTAGTCCCGTCAATAAATGCATTCTGATTGGATGCTGTGAATGGCTGCCGTCTGCTCACCATCGCTGCACTTTGTAGTTTCTTACTAAATACTTTTATCGCCTTCGGCCAAAAAAAAAACTAAGAAAAATTTTCCCTTTTAATCACTTTTAGCTTTTTCATGTTTTTTTTTTTCGGAAGCAATCGTCATTCTGAGCCCGGTCCTCAGTTTCTTGGACCATAGAGATGATTGGGGACGTTCCAGTCCTCGGTCATCTCTCTGATTATTTATTTATTTCAGGTCAATTTACACAGCACTTTACATATATATTGTACATTCACATCAGTCCCTGCCCCCGAGGAGCGTACAATCTACGGTTCCTAACTCATATTCATACATACACATACTAGGGACAATTTAGACAGGAGCCAATTCACCTACCAGCATGACTAGAGACAAAATACTCATCGCTTCTAGTTTCTTAGACCATAGAGATGATTGGGGACGTTCTGGTCCTCAGTCATCTCTCTGATTATTTATTTCAGGTCAATTTATGCAGCACTTTACATATATTGTACATTCACATCAGTCCCCGCCCCCGAGGAGCGTACAATCTACGGTCCCTAACTCACATCCATACATACACATACTAGGGACAATTTAGACAGGAACCAATTCACCTATCAGCATGACTAGAGACAAAATACTCATCGCTTCTAGTTTCTTAGACCATAGAGATGATTGGGGACGTTCCGGTCCTCAGTCATCTCTCTGATTATTTATTTCAGGTCAATTTATGCAGCACTTTACATATATTGTACATTCACATCAGTCCCCGCCCCCCGAGGAACGTACAATCACACAGACTCATACCATGGCCAATTTTAGACAGGATCCAATTAACCTACCAGCATGTCTTTGGAGTGTGGGAGGAAACCAGAGTGCCCGGAAGAAACCCACACAGGCACAGGGAGAACATGCAAACTATAGGCAGTGGTGCCATGGTTGGGATTCGAACCAACGAGTCCTGCCAGGCGGAAGCAGGGGTGGACTGACCATTTGGAAACTCGGGCACTGCCTGAGGACCCGGGGTCAGTAGGGGGCCCCATGAGATGCCCCTGGTACCTTTTTCATAGGTTTTTTTGAGTTTGGGCAAGGACACAGGGGCCCCCTTATCCCCTATTGCACGGGGGCCCCATGACTTGTCAGTCCGCCCCTGGGTGGAAGTTCTAACTATTTAGCCGCTGTGCTGCCCAATGTCCAGTTTGTTCTTAGAAAACTCGCATCGGGTCAACCCTTCAAACATGAAAAAAAAAAACGTTTATTTTTCCCAAAAAAGATTGATTTAGAATTCAGGAATTAAAAAAAATCCCCACGGCGCCTCGCCAGGCAATCACACAGACACATACTAGGGCCAACTTCAGTCCTGGGCTCCCCGAGGGATGGGTGACCCCTTTCCATCACCTGCAAAACGATCCCGCGGCTGACTGGCGACATCACCGATAGACTACACAATACATCACCATATCCTTACCCAATCACAATTCGGTTTAATGTAGTCCCGTCAATAAATGCATTCTGATTGGACGCTGTGGATGGCTGGCGTCTGCTCACCATCGCTGCACTTTGTAGTTTCTTACTAAATACTTTTATTGCCTTTGGCCAAAAAAACAGATAAAAACTTTCCCTTTTAATCATTTTTAGCTTTTCTGTGCTTTTTTTTTTTGAAAGCAATCGTCATTCTGAGCCGGTCCTCATCATTTATTTATGTGCGAGGCTGAGATTAGCGGGGAGGATAAATGACATCGGGGTTATGATTTACACAGCACTTTTCTACAAATTAATATCTGGTAGCCGATGAATCTTTCTGCCCTCAGCAATCTCCTCTGATAGAAAGCACACCCGCCGATCACCCGGGAGGAGAAAAAAAAAAAAAAGGCGATCCATTGCCGCTGGCCGCTGTGAAGGCTTCAGGAGGTTTTCTTTTTCAACTATTATCATCAAAATGTTCAAAACATGTATAGAAATATCACCAGAAAATGATTGGATATCAAACCTGTTCTAACACTCTATGAGGGATTTTCTCTGACTTCCTGTTGTGTCCCCAAGACAGGAAGTAGAAGGAAATCTCCTATGTGGATCACAGTCTAATTCAGACTTTTCAGGTCTTGGAGAGGCCCTGCTAATAAAAATTTATTGGGGGTCACTAGAAAGAATGCTCCTTACATTGGGGGTCAGTGGGAAGAATGTCCCTTACATTGGGGGTCAGTAGGAAGAATGTCCCTTACATTGGTGGTCAGTGGGAAGAATGTCCCTTACATTGGGGGTCAGTGGGAAGAATGTCCCTTACATTGGTGGTCAGTGGGAAGAATGTCCCTTACATTGGTGGTCAGTGGGAAGAATGTCCCTTACATTGGGGGTCAGTGGGAAGAATGTCCCTTACATTGGTGATCAGTGGGAAGAATGTCCCTTACATTGGGGGTCAGTGGGAAGAATGCTTCTTACATTGGGGGTCAGTGGGAAGAATGCTCCTTACATTGGGGGTCAGTGGGAAGAATGCTTCTTACATTGGGGGTCAGTGGGAAGAATGTCCCTTACATTGGGGGTCAGCGGGAAGAATGTCCCTTACATTGGTGATCAGTGGGAAGAATGTCCCTTACATTGGGGGGTCAGTGGGAAGAATGTCCCTTACATTGGGGATCAGTGGGAAGAATGTCCCTTACATTGGGGGTCAGCGGGAAGAATGTCCCTTACATTGGTGATCAGTGGGAAGAATGTCCCTTACATTGGGGGTCAGTGGGAAGAATGTCCCTTACATTGGGGATCAGTGGGAAGAATGTCCCTTACATTGGTGGTCAGTGGGAAGAATGTCCCTTACATTGGTGATCAGTGGGAAGAATGTCCCTTACATTGGGGGTCAGTGGGAAGAATGTTCCTTACATTGGGGGTCAGTGGGAAGAATGTCCCTTACATTGGTGATCAGTGGGAAGAATGTCCCTTACATTGGGGGTCAGTGGGAAGAATGTCCCTTACATTGGTGATCAGTGGGAAGAATGTTCCTTACATTGGGGGTCAGTGGGAAGAATGTCCCTTACATTGGGGGTCAGTGGGAAGAATGCTCCTTACATTGGTGATCAGTGGGAAGAATAGCCCCGTTATAGACACCTAAGCAGATTGGTGGGTTCATGTAGATGGCTCTGCCAAATGAACAATGCACTCACCAGAATACTAGGAAGTCAAGCAGTCACAGTTCAAGGAACCTCTGGCAGCTTATGGAGGAACCCTGGTTGAGAATTGCCGGTCAGCCATTAGTTGGAGATATACTGTACTTTAAAGTTTCATGAATTGTTTCTTGTCTCCACTTTTGAGGCTCCCCCTTATTGCTTCATACAGTATTAAGGATGGGGTTCAAGCATTGTCTCACCTCATGAGGACTGAGAACGGCCCATCTCCATAATACTCAGGACAAATATATGACACTATGGGGTCCCCAGATCCTATTTATGGGATCTTTGGATTACAAGACATCCTCTTTTTTTTAAAGCCTGAGAATTGCAGACTTTGCACCCTGATTGAAGGGGGTGGGAGGGTTTCATGGTGTAGCTTAGACCCTTGGCATCCTTAGCTACCCAGAGCAGTAGACAGTTGTGCCCTTATTACACTACCGGGATGGACCCTCCATGCCATGCCTGTGTCTGTCTATCTTGTTTAGCCTCTCATTTCCTTTCCCCTTTGCCTCACCTACTATGGTGGGCCATCATTGGTCCATTCATTTAAGGCCACACATGCTGAGAATCTCGAACTTTGTAGACTTATGTGGGACTTATAACACTTCACATAACATTTCCTTCTGCCATTGTACCTCGTGTCCCACTTTATGCATCGGACTCTGCTCAGATGGAGGTCTTCATTGTCCGAATGTTGGTAACTCTTATGTTCGCAGTAAAATAATTATGCAAAAAATAAATCTCCAGCTGAACTATAGGGTTTTTTTTTTTTAATGCAAACACTCTGAAACTGCAAATGTTGCTTGCAAACTAGCAAATTTCTGACTCTTTTTGTTGAAGGTCCAAGGTGCTATTGCAGGACCAGAGTTTCTCTGTGACCTCTTGGCTTCATCTCTGTAGGCTTCACAACCTGGAGGTCATAGGCTATCCGCACCTCCTTAGTATGTCATCATGATCCTACATCTGCATAAGGGTTGTAGTAAATCATTGCAGAGAATGATGTAGCTCAGTGGCCTAACTCTAGTGTTTGCAGCCCACATGGCTCCTATGAGGAGCGGGAGGGGGGACTGCAAGGGAGGTTGTTGAGCTGCATGTAAAGATAACACAGACCCTGTACTGTATCATTAACCCCGGATCCTGAGCTGTCCTCAGTCACAAATCTCCCTCGCTTTTCCCCATTTGTGAGTTGATTTATTGCTTTTCTAGTCATCCTGGCAATGTCTCTGATATGAACCCTCTCTGCCGTTCCACACTCCAAGATTTTCAAACAAATGAACATTTACACGAAAATTCTCCTTGATGCATTCGATCACATGAAGAATGTCATTCGATAGGATTTCAAAGACTGTTTGCTTCTAACATTGGATTTTGGAGTGAATTGATTTCCCTGATGAAAACCACAATTACTGTTAGATATTCATTCATTCATTCAAGAAATATTTCCCATTCTACTCCTTTGAATTTTCTCATCGCTGTGGTTAAAAATTAATGTTGATTTTACCCCACTAATCATTAGAACATTGAATGCACATTTGTACAACAAATATTTCTGTGATTCTACTTGTGTACGTCCAGTGTCACGGTCAGGGGTCAGGCTCAGAGACCAGTAGGTATAGCAGTAGAGAGGATCCCACTCAACAGTAGGATAGGTACACAACAGGTCACCTTGGCAGGTGATACGGGCTCACCCAAGGTGTGAAGTCTACGCACTAACCGATGTTCACCAGAGCTCCTATGGTGGAGATGGATTTAGCTGTGTTAGTAACAGTTCTTGGTCCTCAGGATCTCCTTCCCCATCTATAGCAGTAGAGAGGATCCCACTGAACAGTAGGATAGTTACCTCACAGGTCACCTTGGCAGATGATACGGGCTCACCCAAGGTGTGAAGTCTACGCACTAACCGATGTTCACCAGAGCTCCTATGGTGGAGATGGATTTAGCTGTGTGTTAGTAACAGTTCTTGGTCCTCAGGATCTCCCTCCCCAGCTATAGCAGTAGAGAGGATCCCACTGAACAGTAGGATAGGTACACAACAGGTCACCTTGGCAGATGATACGGGCTCACCCAAGGTGTGAAGTCTACGCACTAACCGATGTTCACCAGAGCTCCTATGGTGGAGATGGATTTAGCTGTGTTAGTAACAGTTCTTGGTCCTCTGGATCTCCTTCCCCATTTATAGCAGTAGAGAGGATCCCACTGAACAGTAGGATAGTTACCTCACAGGTCACCTTGGCAGATGATATGGGCTCACCCAAGGTGTGAAGTCTACGCACTAACCGATGTTCACCAGAGCTCCTATGGTGGAGATTGGTTTTGCTGCGTTTTAGTACCAGGTCACGGTCCTCTGGATCTCCCCACCAAGAGGTGAGCAAGCCGGGGTCTAGTAAAGATTATAGCAGGTTGGGATCAAGTAGAAGCATAGTCAATAAACAAGACAAAGATTGGTAACAAGTGGTTGCAGGTTGGGATCATGTGGAAGAGTAGTCCTGGAACAAGCCAAAGGTCGGTAACAAGTGGTTGCAGGTTGGGATTAAGTGGAAGAGTAGTCCTGGAACAAGCCAAAGGTCGGTAACAAGTGGTTGCAGGTTGGGATCAAGTGGAAGGGTAGTCCTGGAACAAGCCAAAGGTCGGTAACAAGTGGGATCAAGTGGAAGAGTAGTCGTGGAACAAGCCAAAGGTCGGTAACAAGTGGTTACAGGTTGGGATCAAGTGGAAGGGTACTCTATTTTTATTAGTCTTTAGGCTGTTGGGATTTCACGTGAAACCTTCTAAGGAGGAATACATTTGACTGGTCATTTATGATCTCACAAACCCTGCACTGGGTCCTCTTTGATCTTCTCCTGGCTGGTGAAAAGCTCTCTGATGAAAGAAGGACACTATAATGACATCCCCTAAGAGCGCTATGTACCCCATGCTCATTCACGTAAGGGGGGCGCAATATGGAGCCACCCTTATTATTAAAGTTTCAGATTCCAATAAGGCCCCCACCCACAGACCCCCACAACCACTGGGCCAGGGATGTGTCAATGAGGCCCTTGTCAAAATGAGGTGCTCCCCCCCCCCTTAAGTATTTTTTGCTTGGGGCGGCTTATCTTGCATTGGGTCCTCTTCAGTCCTTTCTTGGCTGGTGAGCAGCCTTCTGATGAATGAAGGACACTATAATGACTGGTGAGCAGCCTTCTGATGAATGAAGGACACTATAATGACTGGTGAGCAGCCATCTGATGAATGAAGGACACTATAATGACTGGTGAGCAGCCCTCTGATGAATGAAGGACACTATAATGACTGGTGAGCAGCCCTCTGATGAATGAAGGACACTATAATGACTGGTGAGCAGCCTTCTGATGAATGAAGGACACTATAATGACTGGTGAGCAGCCTTCTGATGAATGAAGGACACTATAATGACTGGTGTGCAGACCTCTGATGAATGAAGGACACTATAATGACTGGTGAGCAGCCCTCTGATGAATGAAGGACACTATAATGACCGGTGAGCAGCCTTCTGATGAATGAAGGACACTATAATGACTGGTGAGCAGCCTTCTGATGAATGAAGGTCACTATAATGACTGGTGAGCAGCCCTCTGATGAATGAATGACACTATAATGACTGGTGAGCAGCCCTCTGATGAACGAACGACACTATAATGACTGGTGAGCAGCCTTCTGATGAATGAAGGACACTATAATGACTGGTGAGCAGCCCTCTGATGAATGAAGGACACTATAATGACTGGTGAGCAGCCGTCTGATGAATGAAGGACACTATAATGACTGGTGAGCAGCCTTCTGATGAATGAAGGACACTATAATGACTGGTGTGCAGCCCTCTGATGAATGAAGGACACTATAATGACTGGTGAGCAGCCCTCTGATGAATGAAGGACACTATGACCGGTGAGCAGCCTTCTGATGAATGAAGGACACTATAATGACTGGTGAGCAGCCTTCTGATGAATGAAGGTCACTATAATGACTGGTGAGCAGCCCTCTGATGAATGAATGACACTATAATGACTGGTGAGCAGCCCTCTGATGAATGAAAGACACTATAATGACTGGTGAGCAGCCCTCTGATGAACGAACGACACTATAATGACTGGTGAGCAGCCTTCTGATGAATGAAGGACACTATAATGACTGGTGAGCAGCCATCTGATGAATGAAGGACACTATAATGACTGGTGATCAGCTCTCTGATGAACAAAGGACACTATAATGACTGGTGAGCAGCCCTCTGATGAATGAAGGACACTATAATGACTGGTGAGCAGCCCTCTGATGAATGAAGGACACTATAATGGCTGGTGAGCAGCCTTCTGATGAATGAAGGACACTATAATGACTGGTGAGCAGCCCTCTGATGAATGAAGGACACTATAATGACTGGTGAGCAGCCCTCTGATGAATGAAGGACACTATAATGACTGGTGAGCAGCCCTCTGATGAATGAAAGACACTATAATGACTGGTGAGCAGCCTTCTGATGAATGAAGGACACTATAATGACTGGTGAGCAGCCCTCTGATGAATGAAGGACACTATGACTGGTGAGCAGCCTTCTGATGAATGAAGGACACTATAATGACTGGTGAGCAGCCTTCTGATGAATGAAGGACACTATAATGACTGGTGAGCAGCCCTCTGATGAATGAAGGACACTATAATGACTGGTGAGCAGCCTTCTGATGAATGAAGGACACTATAATGACTGGTGATCAGCCCTCTGATGAATGAAGGACACTATAATGACTGGTGAGCAGCCTTCTGATGAATGAAGGACACTATAATGACTGGTGAGCAGCCCTCTGATGAATGAAGGACACTATAATGACTGGTGAGCAGCCCTCTGATGAATGAAGGACACTATAATGACTGGTGAGCAGCCCTCTGATGAATGAAAGACACTATAATGACTGGTGAGCAGCCTTCTGATGAATGAAGGACACTATGACTGGTGAGCAGCCCTCTGATGAATGAAAGACACTATAATGACTGGTGAGCAGCCTTCTGATGAATGAAGGACACTATAATGACTGGTGAGCAGCCCTCTGATGAATGAAGGACACTATAATGACTGGTGAGCAGCCTTCTGATTGAATGAAGGACACTATAATGACTGGTGATCAGCCCTCTGATGAATGAAGGACACTATAATGACTGGTGAGCAGCCGTCTGATGAATGAAGGACACTATAATGACATCTTCTCAGGGGGTAGTTTGACGGCAATGTGTTCTCCGAGTTTATTGATGCTGCCCATCATTCATCCAGGGTGGCTGAGGATATCTTGCAGTGATAAGGAAGTTCTTTGGGGTACAGCTCTGAGTTAAAGGTAAGTATTGCAGCCTGTGCTGTTGTTGGGGACCATTTTATTGAAAAACAAAAGTCCGAGTTGGGCTTTTTCTATTATTAATATTAGTCTACAATAGATATAATAATAAAATATATAAATAAATTAAATTTTTTTTCATATATATATATATGTGTGTGTATATATATTTTTTTTTTAATTTTTTTTTTTTATTATTATTATTCATGTATTTTTTTTTTTAATTATAATAAAAATAGTGCAAAATAAAATATAGTATAAAAATAATATATTATATTTTATTAGAAATAATATAGATGTAATAGAAACAATTTAAGTCTTACATACATAGTTAGTCTGGCTGAAAAAAGACAAAAGTCCATCCAGTTCAACCATAGGAAAAAGAAAAAAGTTATAATCCTACACCCACAGTGGATCCAGAAAAAGGCAAAAAAAAACAAAACACCAAAGCACGATCCAATTTGCTCCTGCTGGGAAAAAAATTCCTCCCTGACCCCCCGAGAGGCAATCGGATATTCCCGGGATCACCTTTCCCTATAAATGTTATATCCAGTTATAAGTCTTCAAATGTTCAATATTTTTAAAAAATAATCATTTAAATAAATATATTAAAATACATTTGACCAAAACCATTATACTTCTCATTTGATACAATTAACAATACGGTATATCTTCCATGTAAAAGGTAAGTTATTATAATAAGAATTACTTTGTTAAGCTGCATAATAATAAATTCTCGTTGAAAATACATTGTAGCTTCCCTTTAATTAAGAAAAAAAAAAAAAAAGTATTTTTCCCCTTTACAGACAATAGAAAATCACATTGTCCCCCCAAAAAATGAACGCAAAGTTCTTTGTAGAAAACGTCAACCTGTTAAGGGAAAACAATGCACTGGATTTATTCTATGGATTAAAAAAAAACAATCCAGCGACTGAGCGCACGGGTTGTCACCGCTGATCACATTTGCATGAAGCACAATGACGTCTAATTACCGATTATGTGTGGGATTCGTTAATGTGGGGCTTTCTAAGGAGGAGTAAATTGGACGATAATTTATGAACTGGAAACATTGCAAGTTTTTTTTTTTTTTTCTTTAGTTCTGAGTTTTATTTGTTCTTTATTATCAGTCTTGGAGGGGGGGGGGGCTTCCGGTTTGAGGGGGCGCATTGGCCCCGAAGTGAGACTACCAAACCTTTACATCAGCGCTCCTGGGAATAGTTAATTGGATAAAAACTTGGTAATTGGGAGATTATGAACCGGTGACAGGTCCTCGGAGCCGACGCAGAAGACCAAGCAGCGTATTGAACATAATGTTACCGTATGTAGTGCAATGCTCTGCGCACACGGGGGGGGGGAGGGGTCTTCACTTTACCTGGAGAATTATGCAAAATCTGGTTCCATTTATTATTTATTATGTCTTCTGACATAAAAGAAAAAACAAGACTTAAAACATTGCTGACCTTCAGTTGTGTTACATCCTGTTAGGCCCTTTGTGATAGCAATAAAGTTAAATTGAGCAAAAAAAAAGTGTCAAAAAATAAATATTTTTTTTTAAAAAGTGTAAAAAATAAATATAAAAAAGTAAAAAAAAATCTAGTCTAGTTACAGCCTGTTAGGCCCTTTGTGATAGCAATAAAGTTAAATTGAGCAAAAAAAAAGTGTAAAAAAAAATTTAGTTTTTAAAAAAGTATAAAAAATAAATATAAAAAGTAAAAAAAAGTCTAGTTTGGTCTAGTGGCATTGTAGCAGTGGGGTAGTACAGGTGTAGTAGTGGTATCATAGCAGTGTCTACTTTTCCAGCTTCTGGGGGTATGGTATATACATTACATAGCCAAAAGTATTGTCCCCGCCCTCCAAATCATGTGATTCAGGTGTTCCAATCCCCTCCATATCATGTGATTCAGGTGTTCCAATCCCCTCCATATCATGTGATTCAGGTGTTCCAATCCCCTCCAAATCATGTGATTCAGGTGTTCCAATCCCCTCCATATCATGTGATTCAGGTGTTCCAATCCCCTCCATATCATGTGATTCAGGTGTTCCAATCCCCCTCCATATCATGTGATTCAGGTGTTCCAATCCCCTCCCAATCATGTGATTCAGGTGTTCCAATCCTCTCCATACCATGTGATTCCGGTGTTCCAATCCCCTTCATATCATGTGATTCAGGTGTTCCAATCCCCTCCCAATCATGTGATTCAGGTGTTCCAATCCCCTCCATATCATGGGATTCAGGTGTTCCAATCCCCTCCCAAACATGTGATTCAGGTGTTCCAATCCTCTCCATACCATGTGATTCCGGTGTTCCAATCCCCTTCATATCATGTGATTCAGGTGTTCGAATCCCCTCTCAATCATGTGATTCAGGTGTTCCAATCCCCTCCCAATCATGTGATTCAGGTGTTCCAATCCCCTCCATATCATGTGATTCAGGTGTTCCAATCCCCTCCCAATCATGTGATTCAGGTGCTCCAGTCCCCTCCATATCGTGATTCAGGTGTCCCAATCCCCTCCCAATCATGTGATTCAGGTGCTCCAATCCCTTCCCAATCATGTGATTCAGGTGTTCCAATCCCCTCCATATCATGTGATTCAGGTGCTCCAATCCCCTCCATATCATGTGATTCAGGTGTTCCAATCCCCTCCATATCATGTGATTCAGGTGTTCCAATCCCCTCCATATCATGTGATTCAGGTGTTCCAATCCCCTCCATGGACACAGGTGTATACAATCAAGCCTCTAGGCATGCAGACGGCTTCTACAAACATTGGTGAAAGAATGGGTCGCTCTCAGGAGCTCAGTGACTCCAAGCGTGGTCCCGTGATAGGTGGCCACCTGGGCAATAAGTCCATCTGTGACATTTCCTGGCTACTAAATATTCCACGCTCAACTGTTAGTGGGATTATAACAAAGTGGAAGCCACTGGGAACAACAGCCACTCAGCCACCAAGTGGTAGGCCACGTCACATGACAGGGCGGGGTCAGCGCATGCTGAAGCGCACAGTGCGCAGAAGTCGCCAACTGTCTGCAGAGTCAATAGCTAAAGACCTCCAAACTTGGTGTGGCCTTCAGATGAGCCCAACAACAGTGCGTAGAGAGCTTCATGGAATGGGTTTCCATGGCCGAGCAGCTGCATCCAAGCCTTCCATCACCAAGTGCAATGCAAAGCGTCGGATGCCGCGGTGTAAAGCACGCCGCCACTGGACTCTAGAGCAGGAGAGACGTGTTCTCTGGAGTGACCAATCACGCTTCTCTGTCTGGTAATCCGATGGATGTGTCTGGGTTTGGCGGTTGCCAGGAGAACGGTACTTGCCTGACTGCATTGTGCCAAGTGTAAAGTTTGGTGGAGGGGGGATTATGGTGTGGGGTTGTTTTTCAGGGGTTGGGCTTGGCCCCCTAGTTCCAGTGAAGGGATCTCTTAAGGTGACATTTTGGACAATTTCATGCTCCCAACGTTTTGGGAGGAGTTTGGGGATGGCCCTTTCCTGTTTCAACATGACTGCCCACCAGTGCACAAAGCAAGGTCCATAAAGACATGGAGGAGCCAGTTTGGGGTGGAGGAACTTGACTGTCCTGCACAGAGTCCTGACCTCAACCCCATAGAACACCTTTGGGATGAATTAGAGCGGAGACTGCGAGCCAGGCCTCCTCCCCCGACATCAGTGCCTGACCTGACAAATGTGCTTCTGGAAAAATGGTCCAACCTCCCCATAGACACCCTCCTAAACCTTGTGGGGGGCCTTCCCAGAAGAGGTGAAGCTGTTATAGCTGCAAAGGGCGGGGCCAACTCAATATTGAACCCTACGGACTAAGACTGGGGGCCATTAAAGGTCATGTGTGTGGAAAGGGTGGGGCCAACTCAATATTGAACCCTATGGACTAAGACTGGGAGGCCATTAAAGGTCATGTGTGTGGAAAGGGTGGGGCCAACTCAATATTGAACCCTATGGACTAAGACTGGGAGGCCATTAAAGGTCATGTGTGTGGAAAGGGCGGGGCCAACTCAATATTGAACCCTGTGGACTAAGACTGGGAGGCCATTAAAGGTCATGTGTGTGGAAAGGGCGGGGCCAACTCAATATTGAACCCTACGGACTAAGACTGGGAGGTCATTAAAAGTCATGTGCGGGGATAAGGCCCAATACTTGGGGCAATATGGTGTATATACGGGGGGGGCGGGGACAATACTTGGGGCAATATAGTGTATATTCGGGGGGCAGGGACAATACTTGGGGCAATATAGTGTATATGGGGGGCGGGGACAATATTTGGGGCAATATAGTGTATATAGGGGGGCGGGGACAATACTTGAGGCAATATAGTGTATATATGGGGGGGCGGGGACAATACTTGGGGCGATATAGTGTATATACGGGGGGGGCGGGGGCAATACTTGGGGCGATATAGTGTATATATACGGGGGGGAGGGGACAATACTTGGGGCAATATAGTGTATATGGGGGGCGGGGACAATATTTGGGGCAATATAGTGTATATAGGGGGGCGGGGACAATACTTGAGGCAATATAGTGTATATATGGGGGGGGGGACAATACTTGGGGCGATATAGTGTATATACGGGGGGGGGGAGGGGCGGGGACAATACTTGGGGCGATATAGTGTATATATACGGGGGGGAGGGGACAATACTTGGGGCAATATAGTGTATATAGGGGGGGCGGGGACAATACTTGGGGCAATATAGTGTATATAGGGGGGGCGGGGACAATACTTGGGGCAATATAGTGTATATAGGGGGGGCGGGGACAATACTTGGGGCAATATAATGTATATAGGGGGGGCGGGGACAATACTTGGGGCAATATAGTGTATATAGGGGGGGGGGGACAATAGTTGGGGCAATATAGTGTATATAGGGGGGGCGGGGACAATACTTGGGGCAATATAGTGTATATAGGGGGGGCGGGGACAATACTTGGGGCAATATAGTGTATATATGGGGGGGGGGGACAATACTTGGGGCGATATACTGCAGTGTATATAATTATATTGATCCAAGGTAACAATGTAACAATATCTGAACCTGGAAATCGTCTTCAGTGGATTTTTGTTCCATTCACATGCACACAGATTTTCTCAACTGGATTGCCTCAACCACCCCCTCCCGGGGCCCCCTCCCACCTCCAGGCCCCGTAGCCGCCGCATGGTCTCCCGTTTCTATCGTTCCGCCACTGCCGACTATCCGTCTCTCTACCTAAAATCCACAGCGTGCGGGAGAGCGCGGGTTAACGGGTTGCGCGCGATGCGTCGGCTCGGCAATAACCGTCTTGTTTGATTCACCTAATTTACGCCGCGCCTCAAACAAGCTCAATTTTACATCCAATAAAAGCGACATTGAATTTAACAACTTTTTCATTTGGAGAAGATCAACAGCTGCGAGGAAATGTTCAACCCGCCGCTGCTTCACCTCCCAGAGTCGCGGGGCGTAAAGATGCCTAAAGAATGTATAAAGCGGGAGAGGATTGATGGCGCCGACTGGCGAGCCGCGAGCTCCAGCATACACTTAAGCGTGACCTTTAATACGGGAGCGCCATCAATACGAGACCTTCGATACGTATGTATCCATATAGATCTGACTGTGTGTAGACGCGTCTGGAGGGGGCTGAAGCTGCACCAGAGACGGGATTCAAAAAAAAAAGGAAGGAGCTCTGATTCCTCTCCTTGCCAGATCGCACGGGGTCCGAAAATTGCCTTCACACCTGTATCCCGGATCTCCGTGAACACCAACTTATCTTCTGTCTCAGAGATTGAAGGCCATTCCTGACTCCACCCACCACTGGCCCTATTCACCAGCCAATGACCGTGTGCATTGACACCCCCTCCCCATCAAGGAATGGATCACTATTCCTCCCAATGTGGCACTGACACCAATGATGGGGCACTATTCCTCCCACTGACACCAATGATGGGGCACTATTCCTCCCACTGACACCAATGATGGGGCACTATTCCTCCCACTGACACTAATGATGGGGCACTATTCCTCCCACTGACACCAATGATGGGACACTATTCCTCCCACTGACACCAATGATGGGGCACTATCCCTCCCACTGACACCAATGATGGGGCACTATTCCTCCTACTGACACCAATGATGGGGCACTATTCCCCCCACTGACACCAATGATGGGGCCCTATTCTTACTCCTACTGACACCAATGATGGAACACTATTCCTCCCACTGACACTAATGATGGGGCACTATTCCTCCCACTGACACCAATGATGGGGCACTATTCCTCCCACTGACACTAATGATGGGGCACTATTCCTCCCACTGACACCAATGATGGGGCACTATTCCTCCCACTGACACCAATGATGGGGCACTATTCCTCCTACTGACACCAATGATGGGGCACTATTCCTCCCACTGACACCAATGATGGGGCACTATTCCTCCTACTGATACCAATGATGGGGCACTATTCCTCCCACTGACACCAATGATGGGACACTATTCCTCCTACTGACACCAATGATGGGACACTATTCCTCCTACTGACACCAATGATGGGGCACTATTCCTCCCACTGACACCAATGATGGGGCACTATTCCTCCTACTGATACCAATGATGGGGCACTATTCCTCCCACTGACACCAATGATGGGGCACTATTCCCCCCACTGACACCAATGATGGGGCACTATTCCTCCCACTGACACCAATGATGGGACACTATTCCTCCTACTGACACCAATGATGGGGCACTATTCCTTCCACTGACACCAATGATGGGGCACTATTCCTCCCACTGATACCAATGATGGGACACTATTCCTCCCACTGACACCAATGATGGGGCACTATTCCTCCCACTGATACCAATGATGGGGCACTATTCCTCCTACTGATACCAATGATGGGGCACTATTCCCCCCACTGACACCAATGATGGGACACTATTCCTCCCACTGACACCAATGATGGGACACTATTCACCCCACTGACACCAATGATGGGGCACTATTCCTCCCACTGACACCAATGATGGGGCACTATTCCTCCTACTGACACCAATGATGGGGCGTTATTCCTCCCACTGACACCAATGACGGAGCACTATTCCTCCCACTGATACCAATGATGGGGCACTATTCCTCCCACTGACACCAATGATGGGGCACTATTCCTCCCACTGACACCAATGATGGGGCACTATTCCTCCCACTGACACCAATGATGGGGCACCATTCCTCCCACTGATACCAATGATGGGACACTATTCACCCCACTGACACCAATGATGGGGCACTACTCCTCCCACTGACACCAATGATGGGGCACTATTCCTCCACTGATACCAATGATGGGGCATTATTCCCCCCACTGACACCAATGATGGGGCACTATTCCTCCCACTGACACCAATGATGGGGCACTATTCCTCCCACTGATACCAATGATGAGGCACTATTCCTCCCACTGATACCAATGATGGGGCACTATTCCTCCCACTGACACCAATGATGGGGCACTATTCCTTCCACTGACACCAATGATGGGGCACTATTCCTTCCACTGACACCAATGCCTGGACACTATTCCTTCCACTGACACCAATGATGGGGCACTATTCCTTCCACTGACACCAATGACGCAGCACTATTTCACCAACTGACACCAATGACAGGTATTATTACATGCAGGCTGAAGGGTTTTTTTTTGGACAAACCTCTCCATCCTGCAGATGTGCTCAGAAGATTACAATGTTCCAACTGCAGTGCCAAGGGGTTGATTTAAAAGTGCTTTCGCCTCAGTTTCCCACAACTTAGCAATTGAACCTTGGTTGAAAGTTGTGCTTTTTGAGCATTCTAAAGCCTAAACTTTATCATATCACACCAGAAACTATAGTAGCCAATCTCCTTCCCCTCTCCTCAGCTCCATTACTATGGTGCATGCTTAAAGACACCGAGTTGAAGTCATGTGCTGTATAGAAATGATTCTTCTAATTGCTCCAAGCTCTCCTCTATAAGCCGGCATGCAGTTTGTGTTTTGTGGCCCTTTAACTATTTTCTCGATAAGAAGGGGATCTGAGTCAACCCTCTTCTTTCTCCTGATGCCATCCCAAGAGGACCGTCCATGTCTAAACTCGTTAGCTTTTAATTAGTACCTTCCCACCGGCTGAATTTTCTGGCTGCCTTCCACTTTCCGCACCATTGAAATTCAATCCGATGTTAATTTCAACTCTTTTGCCTCTCTTGCCCGCTGCCAGCTTTAGACAAGGTGTCTAGGCCCGCGGTCAAGACGAATGGCAGCTCAGGTTCGGGGAACGGAGGAGTGGGGAAGAGAAGGCTTCTTTTTTTTGTCTTTCTTCTTTTTTACTTTGCTTTCTCTGATGGAATAAAATTGGAAAGCAGAATTATTCAGCTGCTCATCGTTCCTCCTTTACACCTTCTATTTTGAGCGATTGTTCTTCCTGGAGGCCTTGCTATAATTGAGGAAGCCATGTAGGAAGATAATCCAGTTTGGAATGACATTAGATGCCAGTTATTTTCAAAGCGTGGAACCGTGCCAAACCGCCCCAGATGGGGTCTAGATGATGTTAGCCAAACACAACTATAAGGAGTTGTAAGATGGGCCACACAATTGTGTTTTATTGTTATCTGTAGCCTTGGAACCTTAGTGTCGGGAAGTGTCAGATATCCTCATTGGACTACCTCCAGTAGGTTGTTGCCAACATTTGTGTCGGGAAGAGTCAGATCTCCTCGTTGGACTACCTCCAGTAGGTTGTTGCCAACATTTGTGTCGGGAAGAGTCAGATCTCCTCGTTGGACTACCTCCAGTAGGTTGTTGCCAACATTTGTGTCGGGAAGAGTCAGATCTCCTCGTTGGACTACCTCCAGTAGGTTGTTGCCAACATTTGTGTCTGGAAGAGTAAAATCTCCTCATTGGACTACCTTCAGTAGGTTGTTGCCAACATTTGTGTCTGGAAGAGTCAGATCTCCTCATTGGACTACCTCCAGTAGGTTGTTGCCAATATTTGTGTCTGGAAGAGTAAGATCTCCTCATTGGACTACCCTCAGTAGGTTGTTGCCAACATTTGTGTCGGGAAGAGTAAGATCCCTGTTTTTTGTTGCTTTTCTTGTTGCTACTGGAGGGGATTTGCCTCCTTGGAATCAGCAAGACTGGTAGTGGTGGAAACAAGTACATTATGGTGCTACTCTAAGCAGGAAAAAAACCTCTTCCCTGGATCTTCAAGGTTAAAAAGGGATCTGATCCCTATGTGTGTAGGGATTGCCGCTGTATCCAACCAGCCTATAGGTTTCCATTAAGCCAAGGCATGCCCAATGGGACTTAGTCAAAGACCTCTTCCTCATTGGACTACCTCCAGTAGATTGTTGCCAACATTTGTGTCGGGAAGAGTCAGATCTCCTCATTGGACTACCTCCAGTAGGTTGTTGCCAACATTTGTGTCGGGAAGAGTAAGATCCCTGTTTTTTGTTGCTTTTTATGTTGCTACTGGAGGGGATTCTCCTCCTCAGGGTCAGCAAGATTGATAGTGGTGGAAACTACTACCTTATGGTGCTACTCTAAGCAGGAAAAAAAACCTCTTCCCTGGATCTTCAGGGTTAAAAAGGGAGCTGATCCATAAAGCAAATCCTGTGTGTGTGTGTGTGTGTGTGTGTGTAGGGTTTGTTGCTTTACCCGACCAGCCTGTATGATCAAGAGGTAAGGAGCCACTTCAGCCTACAGGTCTCCGCTAAGCCATGCTCTTTATGCGTTTCGCCCTGCCCACCAGGCCGTAGCGATAGGGTCTATGACTGAGTCCCACTGAGTAGGGCAAAACGCGTCAGTGCCTTGGCTTAACAGAAACCTGTAGGCGGTGTCACAAGTTATCCTGCTGCCTCTTGTGTGTTTATTCTTACCTCCTTGCTGCTCTTGATTCCTTCACATGTGTGTTTGTCTGTGCTCACCCGTAGGCATCGTCTTCTATCCTCTGGGTTTTATGTTCTTCCCTTTCATCACTTCCTGTCCCGCCTCCTAGTTTGCTTGTCTATTTAAGACATGCTCAGTCTGTCCCACTTTGCCTGAGCAACATCTTGTTGTTGGAGCTCCCTTGTGTTTCTGCTGTGAATTCTATATTGTCTATCTGTGTACTGACCCCGGCTTCGTTCCTGACCTTGCTTGTTTTCCGCCTGTCCTGACCTCGGCTTGCCTACTGGATCTCTTGGGTCTTCTCCCGTTGTACCCTGTTCCCACTAGCGGTCTCCTCTACCTCAGCTGGGTGTACCTGGGGGCCGCGACCTGGTCCCAGCCTGCTGCAAGTCCATCCCCACCATCAGGGGCCCTGGTGAACAAACAGGCTGGGGCTTAGACTCCAGGCCCTGGGGAACCCCAAGTTGTGGATCAAAAGAGCTCACTACCACAGGTGCTGACAGGCGGAGGTGGCTCCTTACCTCTTGATTGTACGGGCTGGTCGGGTACAGCGGCAATGCCTATACACACACACAGGATTTGCTTTCTGGATCAGATCCCTTTTTAACCCTGAGGATCCAGGGAAGAGGTTTTTTTCCTGCTTAGAGTAGCACCATAATGTAGTAGTTTACACCACTATCAGTCTTGATGACCCTGAGGAGGTGAAACCCCTCCAGTAACAACAAAAAAAGCAACAAAAAACCAGGGATCTGACTCTTCCCGACACAAATATTGGCAACAACCTACTGGAGGTAGTCCAATGAGGAAGGGTTCTATGACTAAGTCCCATTGGTCAGGGCGAAACGTGTCAGTGCCTTGGCTTAACGGAAACTGTAGGTGGAGGTGGCTCCTTACCTCTTGATTGTTCGGGTTGGTCGGGTACAGCGGCAATCCCTACACACACACACACATGAAAGTGAAGGAAAATCCAAAAAATTGAGCTGCCTTCCTGTTGTGTCTACCTGACAGGAAGTTAAGGGGATTCTCCCCAATGGGGAAACCAAAAAATGGCAGAAATTTTAACTGTTCTTGATACTTTCCCAAACTGAAAAAAAAAATTGGGCTTGTAGAGGAACTTAACTCGTGTTCTTAAGAATTAAGAAACAGATTCTTGCCCGCCGAAGGAGTCCGCTCTTCCTCGGAGAGGATTCTTCACTGAGCTTCATATTCCCGGCGCCATCTTGGATGTTGGCGCCAGCTCTGATTTCCTGATGTGTCACAGCTAGTTTCCCATTGTGTATGCGCATGATTGAACAGTAACTGGTCCTGCAGCCTCCTAGGTTGTGTTACGTGCCCCCAGGAGGCTGGTGTGGGGCCAAATTGACGTCATCCTCACCTAGGTTAGGACTGAGAAAGTGGAACCTGTCAAAAAAAAGGTATTCCCCCCCCCCCCACCAAAAAAAAAGGTTTAATAAGTAGTTGGAGCCTGGGGAAGGAGAAGGATAAGTGGCAGTTCAATTTTGGGGTGTAGGTCTGCTTCAAGATACACTTTAATCCCATAAGGCCGGCCGGGTGTGTGTATATATATATATATTTGCAGTGGAATTTAACCGGACTACTTGCGTACATTCAGGTCAGTTGTTCTCCCAGCACAGTGACCACATTGTCACTATCAGCTTCCAGTCATTGCTTACAAACCAGGGATGGGCTCCCAATTGTTACTTCTGTAATCAGGAAAGCTCATCTCTACCACTTCTTTAAGAACCTCCTAAATGACTGGTTCCCATTGGCTAGAAGGTATTGAGCAGCTAAAAGTCACTCCTGTTGAGCATAGGAACAAACTCCATATTAATGGCCATGGTTTTGGAATGGGTTGTCCAACAAGCTCATACAGGTATGATGGTCAGGTGACCACACACTTTTGGCCATATAGTGTAGGTAGTAGTCTGACTTAGCTGGTGGCTTCTTAAATGTCTAAGATGCTCACAATACAATCTCTGTTCTGTCTCAAGTCAAGCATAACTCCTTAGATCCAGTCTGTATGGACAGTATGGCAACTTACTGACATTACAAGATCCACAGACAATTTGAACTCGCCAAGAAGACTCAAAAGGAGGAATCCTGTGTAGTTTATCCCTGGCAGGTACATTACAATGAAAGTGTTTTTAGTTTTTTTGGAGTTGAAAGCCCATATTGATTGAAAAGTGTCCAGACTTTCTAGAAATTAAACTCCAGGGCAGCCTCTCTAAACTTTTCTACACAATAATTTTCAGGTTCAAGGGGATCCTTACTAAAACCATTTTATCAGGGGTCAGTGGCAAAAATGCTGCTTATGTTCATGATCCGTGGGAAGAATGCAATCCTTACAACAACTTTTTGAACCCCAGGGGAACTCTTGAGACAATTATTGGGTCTCAGGGAACTCCTGGTAAAATTAGTCCATTGGGGGTGATTGGAAAAATGCCCCTAACACTGGTGGTGGAAATGGTGAAGAATGCCCCCTTACAGGTTGGTCAGATTGACACTCTTGAAATCATGCTGCTGGCTCTGCCAAAATATGCTGGACCTGGAACTATGCAGGCACCATGAGATGGGAGATTAGTTTGCCAGAACTTAAGTAACCCCTAGCCATCACTGGAGGAAACCTAGGGTTCCACGGAACCTTGGTTGAGAATGGCTGCCTTACAGTGATGGTCAGAATGCCATCCTTACATGACATTGGAGTCATGCTGTTGGCATGGCCAAGTGGAGCTGGTCCTGGAACTCTATAGGCAACAACACATGGTAGGTTAGTTAGCCAGAGCTCAAGGAACCCCTAGACACCTTTGAAAGAACCCTAGGGTTCCATGGAACCCAGTTTGAGAATGGCTGTCTTACAGTGATGGTCAGAATGCCACCCTTTCATAACATTGGCATCATGCTGTTGGCTTGGCCAAGTGGTGCTGGCCCTGGAACTCTGCAGACACCTTTAGATGGGAGGTTAGTTTGCCAGACCACAAGGAACCCCTAGCCACCACTGGAGGAACCCTAGGGTTCCACAGAACCCTGGTTGACAATGGCTACCTTACAGTGATGGTCAGAATGCCACCCATACATGACATTGGTGTCATTCTGTTGGCTTGGCCAAGTGGCATTGGTCCTAGAACTATGCAGGCACCATCAGCCTGGAGGTCAATCATCCGCAGCTCAAGGAACCCTGGTGGAGAATGGCTGCTCTGGAGCATAAGAAGGCTTGAAGTGTCTAACTAAAAGCTGTACTATCTTAAACAGAGGGGCAAATAGGAGAACATACTAATGCACAAAGATCAATAAAAACAACAAGGCAATCTCCCTGCCAGAACCCTCTGCGTGATGTTGCTGAACTTGTACAGCATATTCACTTCCTCCTGCAGGGAGACATTATTGGGCAGACAGGTTGGACTGGGCCCTTCTGTGTTGCTGGACCCCATAGCACTCTACACTGGCTATAGCTACAGCAGATCTATACTAACAAGCCCGAAAGACTTTTAGGTCTAGTTCTAGAAGAGTTTCTGGCTCGTGGCCATGGCTTGGCATGACTCGGAGTAAACGCTTCTGCATAAACTGTTTTCTAACACTCCCATGGCCACATCGAGCAGTCAAGCACGTCAAATTACATAAATCCAATTGTGCCTCGTAGGTCACTGGAGATGCCTGGTGTAAAGTTTATACTGTGTTGAACTAATGTGTTAAAAAGCTGTGTCAGATGTGAAGAGCTGCGAGGACATCGATGTTCATCTTGGAAGCATATAATCTTGTGCACTCTTCTGCTCGTTATGCCCTGCTAATTCCTGCGCTGCCCGCACTTCTTCTTCTGCTTCTTGCAGCTGTAGATAAATTGATGCAGCTTGTCATTCCGCCGTGCAAAGTCTGTAGTGTTCTGCATGCTTTCTACATGATGTTTATATCCTAGGTGCTCAGCATTTTCTGGAGGATGTGCCAAGTGTCAGAATGTCATGGATCCAGGCCTCCAAGTGTCAGCGTGTCATTGTTCTCCAGCCTCAGGTGTCAGCGTGTCATTGTTCTCCAGCCTCAGGTGTCAGCGTGTCATTGTTCTCCAGCCTTAGGTGTCATGGTGTCATTGTCCGGGAACCACAGTTGTCGGGGTGTCATTATCTGGTAGTGGTTAGTCACATTCAGCTGGACTTGTTTTGTCGAAGAAGGTTTTTTTTTAGCTTATCCAAGCCATTTCTTCATTGCAAATGTGTACCAGGAAATTACCTTTGTATCCTCACAGGTAGCACCGACAGCTTGATCCAATCACTACGGAAAGGTGGGGGAGTATAGTCATCCTGTATGTAGCTGGGGTGTCAGAAAAAAAAAAAAAATTTTAACCGCTTGCTGCCCACCCACAGTAATTGCAGGCGGGCAGCAACAACACCACCATCAATCCCGCCCAGCAAGCTAAGGTCCTTGGCGTCATTCTGGACTCAAACCTTTCCTTTCAACCTCATATTAAATCACTCACAAACGCATGCCGGCTCCACCTCCGGAACATCTCCAAGATACGCTCCTTCCTTACCCCAGACACCACTAAACTACTCGTACACTCCCTGATTATCTCACGCCTGGACTACTGCAACTCCCTCCTCACCGGCCTACCCCAGTGCAGGCTCTCCCCGCTTCAGACCATCCTGAACTCAGCGGCCAGACTCATCCACCTCACCAGCCGCTCCACCTCTGCCACCCCCCTCTGCCTCTCCCTCCACTGGCTCCCCATTGCCCAACGCATTAAATTCAAATTGCTCACCCTGACCTATAAGGCCATTCACAACACTGCCCCTAACTACCTCACCGACCTGATTCCCAGGTACCACCCTACCCGTACCCTTCGCTCTTCACAGGACCTCCTTCTATCCTGCTCCCTGGTCTCCTCCTCCCACGCACGACTGCAAGACTTCTCCAGGTCCTCCCCCATCCTCTGGAACTCACTACCCCAATCCATCAGACTGTCACCTTCCCTCCTCACCTTCAGGCGCTCCCTGAAAACCCACCTCTTCAGGGAAGCCTACCCCACCCTCACCTAACAGCCGCTGCCCTTCCCTCCTCCTACCACTCCATCCCCCACAGCCATTTCCTCCTGTGCCTCTACCCCCTCCCTCCTAGATTGTAAGCTCGAAAGAGTAGGGCCCTCTTACCCCTTGTGTGCTGTTTGATGTTACTGTTCTGTTTCATGTATTGTCCCCCCCTCTATTGTACAGCGCTGAGCAAACCCTTTGGCGCTATATAAACTCGATAAATAAATAAATAAATAAAGCCAAGCACAGCGACATACTGGTACATCCCCGTGGCACATGGGCACTAGCTCGCTCTCTGCAGATGACGCGATCCTGTGGCCGCTGTGCCCAGTGGATATATGGGATCACAGCGCTCTGTACCCAATCGCTATCAGCAGCTGGGATATCGTGTGATCGCTATGATTGGTCGTAGCGCTCACATGATCACAATTTATTATTATACAGGATTTATGGCGCCAACAGTTTGCGTAGCGCTGTACAATATAAGGGGGGCGGTACAATTACAATACATTTCAGTACAAAAGGAATAGGAGGGCCCGGCTCGTGGAGCTTACAATCTAAAGGAAGGGGGAGGTGATACAAAAGGTGATAGCTGCGGGGGAAGATCTGGTGGAGGTGATTCAAGTACAGTTCTTAGGTGGGGGTGGGGTGGGCTTCCCTGAAGAAGTGAGTTTTCAAAGATCGCCTAAAGGCAGACAGGGTGGGGGCTGATCGGACATGCTGTGGTAGGGAGTTCCAGAGGATGGGAGAGGCTCTGGAGAAGTCCTGGAGGTGAGCGTGGGAGGAGGTGATGAGGGAGCTAGAGAGGAGGATATCATGGGAGGAGCAGAGTGGGCGATTTGGGCGGTATCTGTGGATGAGGTTGGCGATGTAGCTGGGGGCGGGGTTGTGGAAGGCTTTGTAAGCTGTGGTTAGTATTTTGAATTTTATACGTTGGGTTAGTGAAATGAAAACAAAACAGTCATGAAAGGTTTCCATTCATGACTACATCATTTCTGCTGTGAAGCTGTGACTGGCCCACAGCTATCACATGATAACCTTATGCACTGTACCATGTGATTAGCTGTAGCCAATCACAGTATGTCAACAGAAACCAAGCTGTCATGAACGGAAAGCCATTCATGACCGTTAGCTATTGCTCATAACAGTGGACATCGCTATCATAAGTAATAACAGTGTAAAAAAAAAAAGAGTAGTATGGTGTCACTGGAAAGTGCAGAATCTGGTGCAGCTCTGCATAGAAACCAATCAGCTTCCAGGCTTTATTGCCAAAGCTTAACCACTTCCCGTTCGGCCGTTGTATATAAACGGCCGGACGGTTGCAGTGCAGGGTCGGGTGGTCGTTTATATACGGCCTCCCCGCCCCCTACTTGTGCGCGCTCCCTGGGCACAGTGAAACACCGATTGTCGGATGGGACCTCTGTGTGAGGTCCCGAACATGTAAGCAAGAGAGTAGGAAGCAAGATGTCACTTCTGACATCATTGCTTACTACGTGTGAAATCTGTGAATGATCACAGAGGTCACATGGTACAGGGCTATTCACAACAGCCTTGTACCATGTGACAAGCTGTGACCAATCACAGCTCTCACAGTATTTCTCAATGGCTTGAAGAATGCAGACAGAGAGGAGAAATTATTGATTTTACAGCCTTTATGGGTGTAAAGGTAATCAGTGTAGAAAAAAAAAATAAATCTTCATCACCCCCCACAAGTAGTACAGTGTCACCATGGTGACCCCACACTGCTAGGGTGACAGTATGTAAAAAAAAAAAACAACATAAATAATAATATAAAAAAATTAAATAAAAATAAAAGTTTAAAAATTATAATTTTGGGTTATAAACTAATTTGGGTTATTTTTCTTACTAAAAAGATAACAGAATAAATTTTGGCCAAGATTTATGATGAAATATTATTTATTTGCAAAATTTTATAAGAAAAACACTATTTTTCAAAATTTTTAGACTTTTTCATTTACATAGCAAAAAAAAAAAATAAATAATCCCAGCGGTGAATAAATACCACCAAAATAAAGCTTTATCTGTCCTAAATTGTCATTCAAAGTGTGATAGCGCTGAAAGCTGAAAATTGGTCTGGATAGGAAGGGTGTAAAAGTGTCCGGACTGGAAGGGGGGGAAAGTGTCGGGACTGGAAGGGGGTGAAAGTGTCGGGACTGGAAGGGGGGGAAAGTGTCGGGACTGGAAGGGGGTGAAAGTGTCGGGACTGAAAGGGGGTGAAAGTGTCCGGACTGGAAGGGGGTGAAAGTGTCCGGACTGGAAGGGGGTGAAAGTGTCCGGACTGGAAGGGGGTGAAAGTGTCCGGACTGGAAGGGGGTGAAAGTGTCGGGACTGGAAGGGGGTGAAAGTGTCGGGACTGGAAGGGGGTGAAAGTGTCGGGACTGAAAGGGGGTGAAAGTGTCGGGACTGGAAGGGGGTGAAAGTGTCGGGACTGGAAGGGGGTGAAAGTGTCGGGACTGGAAGGGGGTGAAAGTGTCCGGACTGGAAGGGGGTGAAAGTGTCCGGACTGGAAGGGGGTGAAAGCGTCCGGACTGAAAGGGGGTGAAAGTGTCCGGACTGGAAGGGGGTGAAAGCGTCCGGACTGGAAGGGGGTGAAAGTGTCCGGACTGGAAGGGGGGGAAAGTGTCCGGACTAGAAGGGGGGGAAAGTGTCCGGACTGGAAGGGGGTGAAAATGTCCGGACTGGAAGGGAGGGGGAAAGTGTCCGGACTGGAAGGGGGTGAAAGTGTCTGGACTGGAAGGGGGTGAAAGTGTCCGGACTGGAAGGGGGGGGAAAGTGTCCGGACTGGAAGGGGGGGAAGTGTCCGGACTGGAAGGGGGTGAAAGTGTCCGGACTGAAAGGGGGTGAATGTGTCCGGACTCGAAGGGGGTGAAAGTGTCCGGACTGAAAGGGGGTGAAAGTGTCCGGACTGGAAGGGGGTGAAAGTGTCCGGACTGGAAGGGGGGGAAAGTGTCCGGACTGGAAGGGGGTGAAAGCGTCCGGACTAGAAGGGGGTGAAAGCGTCCGGACTAGAAGGGGGGGAAAGTGTCCGGACTGGAAGGGGGTGAAAGTGTCCGGACTGGAAGGGGTGAAAGTGTCCGGACTGGAAGGGGGTGAAAGTGTTCGGACTGGAAGGGGGTGAAAGTGTCCGGACTGGAAGGGGGTGAAAGCATCCGGACTGGAAGGGGGGGAAAGCATCCGGACTGGAAGGGGGTGAAAGCGTCCGGATTGGAAGGGGGTGAAAGCGTCCGGATTGGAAGGGGGAAAAGTGTCCGGACTGGAAGGGGGTGAAAGTGTTCGGACAGGAAGGGGGTGAAAGTGTTCGGACAGGAAGGGGGGGAAAGTGTCCGGATTGGAAGGGGGGGAAAGTGTTTGGACTGAAAGGGGGGGGGAGTGTCCGGATTGGAAGTGGTTAATTGAACAAGCTGAAGTTAGAAGCTGATTGGCTCCCACCCATGTACAGCTGCACCAGATTCCGAGTGCTGCAGTTTTAGTTTTAGTAAATCTCCCTATAGTGTATCAAAAAATATCTGAGACAATTCACCACCTAGTCTCTATAGAAGGCATGTGGAACCCTTGAAGTAAATTTTCTGGTCTTGGGGAATTAGTTGGGGGTCAACGAGAAAAATGTCTATTACATTGGTCGGCAGCGGGAAGACGTTAGCTGACCTGTTGCCGACTCTGCCAAGTGGTGGGTGGCCACCATCAAATGGAAGGTCAGTCAGCTCAAGGAGCCCCTAGCAATCTGTGGTCTTTCATTGAACCCTTTTTGAGAATGGTTTCTCTATAGGGACAAGCGACTAAAAAAAAAGTTCTAGATTTGCTTCTTCCGCCCCATGGGCAGCATCTGAAAGTATTGCAAGAAATACTTCAGCCAAATCCATGGAAATAGGAAACAGAAGATAAGTTCTGACCCCACAGTGGCGCTTTCATACCGATGTGCCTCATCAAATGTCATTTCCATGATATTGTATACAAGGCAGACCACTGGAGGGATCTACATCAGGAGAACGAATTGCGAACCACGCAAAAGTATGAAGAACATGCAGCTTCAAATCAATGACTCACCGCTACACAACAGTGGAATGGCGCTCCCACAAACCCGTCCACAGCGTGGAACTTACTAACCTTCTGACTTCAGAAAGAAGCTTAAGATTTGGAGAAGATAGAAACTAAATTTTAGAATACAAATCCGTAGAACTCTTAAAGTAGATAAAATGCAATCGCTTCAGTGCTATAAAAGCTTTGACGTGTCACGGAACGTGAAAAGTCGCTTTAGGTGGTTTTAAAATCTTCAGCTTTTATTAGGATAATCACTGGTGATCCTGCCATGAAGGTCCTTGTTCAGGCACTTCCTGTTATAGGGTGACAGCACTGTCCATGTCCCCAAACTGTGCTCCTGGGTGCAGGGGCAGACTGACAGCTCATGGGGCCCCCGGGCAATAGGGGATCATGGGGCCCCTGTGTCCTCGCCACACTCAAACCACACCCAAAAAAGCCTATGAAAGGTACCAGGGGCATCTCATGGGGCCCCCTACTGACCCTGGACACTCGGGCAGTGCCCGAATGGTCAGTCCGCCCCTGCCTGGGTGGTCACCCTGTCACATGGACTTCCAATGCAGATTACAAATGGTAGTCTTGACACCCATTGTACAGGCATGGTCCACTGTGGTCACCATCAAGAAAACCTGCCCAATGCGACCATCACAAGAGTGGATGTAGATGGGAAAGGATGACGATGGGGTGGCAGGAGATCACAGGAGATCACAGGAAATCACAGGAGATCACAGGAGATCACAGGAAATCACAGGAGATCACAGGAAATCACAGGAGATCACAGGAGATCACAGTAACAAAGGCTTTAATATACCTTTATTGTTCAATGCAGGGCACAGGCTGAGTATTCACAGACCCCTGGTTATAGGTTGGTACCTTCAGGCGATTGGGCATTGATAAAGCTTTTGAGCACATGCCCCTTATGCACCCCCCCCCCCCCATAACTCTACCCCACTCTGTGAGTCCTCGTTTTTTTTGTTTGTGTCCTAAGGTGTTGGACCTATTATGGAGAAATTACTGTTTGCTTAATGACTTCTTTCAAATTTTTGGGTTTGTCAAGCAGCACTTTACTGTATTTTAAAACCACGATGGAAGCAGTGCATCTGGATCGATGCAACCTTAGTAAAACCTTGGGAGCCGTACCTGGACCCCCCCCCCCTTGATGCTCTGAACAGTGGATCCTGACCCTTGATGCTCTGAACAGTGGATCCTGAGTGGTTGCTCACCTCAGCACTTCATGCAATGTATATAGTTGTCTGCAGAGTGCTATACCAGCCCAGGGGCTGATGTCCACCTCAATGGAACCCAAACCCTGAAGATTCCTTCGGAGATATGCCTACAGTGACAGATGAAGCTTGAACCCTATATTAGAACCAGCAAGGCAATCATTTATGATGCATGGGGGATGATTTACTAAAACTAGAGAATGCAAAATGTGGTGCAGCTCTGTAAAGAGACCAATCAGCTTCCAGGTTTTATTGTCCAATTTTAATTGAACAAGTTGAAGTTAGAAGCTGATTGGCCACCATGATTTTTCAGTCTCCAGTTTTAGTAAATCAAGCCCCATGCATCATAAATTATTGCTTTGCTGGTTCCTATATAGGGTTCAAGCTTCATCCATCACTATGGGCTTATCTCTGGAGGGGTCTTCAGGGTCTGGGTTCCATAGGGGTGGACCACAGCCCCTGGACTTGTATAGCACTCTGTGGCTACCTACAAATTGCTGAGGTGAGCACCCACACAGTATGCACTGCTCAGAGCAATATCATGGGGGGGGGGGGGGGATCCAGGTATGGCTCCCAAGGTTTTACTAAGGTTGCACCGAACCGGTTGCACTGCTTCTATGGTGCTATTAAAAAAAAAATAGCAAACTAGTTATCATTCAGGTAGGGTTCACTCCGGTGTCTTCAGTTTGATTTTTACCAACAACATTATCTGCATGGTGTTTGTGTCTTATCTGTAATGGCGGATGGTTGCTGCTATGGTTGACTACATGTTTACGATGGGGGGAGGGCACTGGTGCAAATCATTGGATGTCCTCTGTAATCATACAAGATACCTCCGCAGTTTGTGGGATGGGAAAGGACACTTTTTAAAACAGTCTGGGGGTAAAGGACACCTCCCATGCCACGGCCCTATTTATACAGACCATGAAAAATTAATATGTAAAATATGGTTAGTTGAACCTACAAGCGTCCTTTTTCCATGGCTCCGTGGTCCAGTTCTGATCTTCACGTGTCCATTGTAGGCACTTTTGTCTGTGGACACGGGTCAGCATGCGCACCCTGACTAGTCTACGCCTACACAGCCCCATACACAACAAACTGCGATGCTCTATGTGTTCTGATACCCTTCTATCAGAACCAGCATTCACTTTTTCAGCAATTTCACACTCGTTGTGTGTAGGGTAGCCCATTCATTTCATTGGGCTACTCTATGTGTGAGAAACGCGGAACAGTCCCTTCTCCAAAAATGCACGGCACCGAACCGGATAGTGCTGCAGGCACCATGTGGTTTGGCGTGTGCAAAAATGCGCACCTTTACAAATGCGTGAGGGTGCCATTTCCAATTGACGGCATCCATGCGCGTTGGCTAAAGTGCAACCGGGGCGGACTGACCATTTGGAAACTCGGGCACTGCCCTAGGGCCCGGGGTCAGTAGGGGGCCCCATGAAATGCCCCTGGTACCTTTTTCATAGGCTTTTTTGAGTTTGGGCAAGGATACAGGGGCCCCATGATCTCCTATTGCCCGGGGGCCCCATCAGTTGTCAGTCCGCCCCTGAGTGCAACACATTTCAGGAAAGTATGAGTTTTTGTGTAGGTGCCCGATACACAGAGATGTACGCCTAACCATAAGCATGGGCCAGTTTGTTCCATCAAGGGGAAGAAGTGGAATTTTGTCTTCCATATCCTGGAGTACAGTGCAGGGCACAGACCTGGCACCCTCAGACCCCGGGCCATGCACCCATAGGCAACCAGACACCGGCAAAGCCACGAAGGACACCCCACGCATGTACCTCACTCCATGAGTTCCCAGTCTGCCTGAAATTCATTTTAAGGTACCCAAAAAGTTATCATCTGTACATCGGGAGGATGGAGGGGAAAGTGGGGGGGGGGGGGTTAAGGAGGTGAACTGACATATTGTAAGAAATTGTTCCCGTTGTCAGTAGAGACATTCCCGTGCAGTGTCTGCGTCTAGTCCATTAAGTTCTAAAAGCGTTGGGTAAATAACAGGTTTGTTTTAACTGGACCCTTCCATGTCTGAGTTGGCTATAATTGCGGGAAAGGACCAGCCACATGCAGTCATAGAACCCCTCCACCCCCACCCCCCTCAACCCCCCTGAGGTTGGAGGACCCTCTCTGGGTAATACGCTTCATTATGAAGGTGTGATGCACTTTGATCTTCCTCACATCTGCAGCTTTGGTAATTTTGTCATTACCACTAATCAGCCGGCTGGAGTTGGAAGGTGATGGAGATGGGGGGGGGGGGACCGAAGGCTTTTGACTCCGGAGGAAGTGTTACCATGGTAACCCCTTTTATATCCATCTCCCCGGTGAAATTAGTGGAGAAATGCAATTGAGGGACTGTCAGAGAGAGAGGAGAGGAGAGCGGCTCCCGTGTGGGCACAGAGGTCACGGCGGCAGGGGGAGAGTGGAGGGGACCATTAATGGGGGCCAGGCCCTCTCTACCTTCTCCCAGGAGCCGGGGGTCACTCAGTCTGGCGGTCACTTGCAGATTTTTGTAACTCTTCATCTTCCGATCTGCAGAAGGTGTTGGCTGCAGTTTTTCATATCGATGATTCTTGTATACAATGAGTTTCCTTCATTCTTCATTGGTTGGTTTTTTGCCTGGATCACCGTGGACATAGGATTCACGTATTTATCTGTTGGCTAAACTAGATGGACTTGTATTTCAACCTTTGTAACAAGATGAGAGATTCATACTCAATGGGGGCTTGGATACAGGTTTACTTCGATACCCAAAAAATAATATCCACTGATCAGTCATAACATTTGACCACCCACTGTAACCCAACGAGGCATGGACTCCACTGGACCTCTGAAGGTACTCTGTGGTATCCGGCACCAAGCCGTCAGTAGCAGATCCTTTAAGTAGTGTAAGTTGTGAGGTGGGGCCTCCATGGATCAGAATTGGCTTTCCCAGCACATCCCACATATACTCAGTTGGATTGAGATCCGAAGAATTTGGGGGCCAAGTCAACAATTCAAACTCATTGTGTTCCTCAAACCAATCTTGAATTCTTCAGACCAGACCACCTCCTTCCATTGCTTCGTGGTCCAGTTCTGATGCTCACGTGCCCATTGTAGGTACTTTTGGCCATGGACACAAGTCAGCATGGGGACCCTGACCTTCCTGAAGCTACACAGCCCCATACACAACAGCCTGCAAGGAATGTTTGTGCTCTGACACCTTTCTGTCAGAACCAGCATTCACTTTTTTCAGCAATTTGAGTTCCAGTAGCTCTTCTATTTGATTGGACTACTGAGACCAGTCTTTTATCCCCATCTCCATCAATGCACCTTCTCTCCTATCTCCACCAGTGAGCCTTCTCTCCCCAACTCCATCAATGAGCCTTCTCTCCCCAACTCCATCAATGAGCCTTCTCTCCCCAACTCCATCAATGAGCCTTCCCTCCCCACCTCCATCAATGAGCCTTCCCTCCCCACCTCCATCAATGAGCCTTCTCTCCCCAACTCCATCAATGAGCCTTCCCTCCCCATTTCCATCAATGAGCCTTTTTTCCCCAACTCCATTAATGAGCCTTCCCTCCCCGCCTCCATCAATGAGCCTTCCCTCTTTACCTCCATCAAGAAGTCTTCCCTCCCCACTTCGATCAATAAGCCTTCCCTCCCCATCTCCATCAATGAGCCCCCTCCCTACATCAATTTAGCCTTCCCCCCTCCTCCATCAATGAGCCTTCCCTCCCCACTTTCATCAATAAGCCTTCCCTCCTATCTCCATCAATGAGCCTTCCCTTCCCACCTTCATCAGTGAGCCACCCCCTACATCAAAGAGCCTTACCCCCACCTCCATCAATGAGCCCCCCCCCTCCTCCATCAATGGGCCTTCCCTCCTCACCTCCATTATTGAGCCTTCCCTCACCACTTCCATCAATGCGCCTTCCCTCCCCACCTCCAATATTGATCCTTACCTCCCCACTTCCATCAACGCACATTCTCTCCTATCTCCATCAGTGAGCTTTGCCTCCCCACCTCCATCAATAAGCCTTCCCTCCCCACCTCCATCAATGAGCCTTCCCTCCCCACCTCCATCAATGAGCCTTCCCTCCCCACCTCCATCAGTGAGCCTTCCCCCCTATATCCATCAATGAGCCTTCCCCCCTATCTCCATCAATAAGCCTTCCCTTTCCCACCTCCACCAATGTGCCTTGGTTCTCCACGACCCTCTCACCATTTCTCCAGTTCTCCTTCCTTGGACCACTTTTAGTCGGTCCTGACCTCTGCAGACCAGGAACATCCCACAAGAGCTGCAGTTTGGGAGTTATTCTGACCCATCATCTAGACATTGCAATTTGCCCTTGTCAGAGTCCCTCCAATCATTACTGTTGTCCATTTTTTCTGCTTTCATCACATCAACTTCAGGGACAACATGTTCACTTGCTGCCTAATAGATCCCGCCCACTTTCAGGTGTCATTGTAACCAGATAATCCATGTTCTTCACTGTCAGGGGTCAGATTCTGATGGCTGATGGGTGTATACAGCTATAGATACGCTGGATCTTCCTGCTTGCTCTGCTACATTGAGGCTGCTTTGTGCACAGCACTTCTTCCCTGCAAGTCACTCCGTGCTGGAGGTGCTGCGAGTCGCATTCTTCATTATTAGTAATTACTTCGGATCCAGTCTGTTACCCCCTCCTACCAGAGCGAGAGGTCTGGAATCCCGAGCCGTAGGTGGCTACTCCCTGTAGGTGCAGGTCAGTGCCATTCCACCCCATGTACCACGCAAAGCCAATGTTTGTCAGCAAATGTCCCCCCCTCCCCCCCTTTCCAATTGCACTGTGCATGGTCAGTAATTACTATTGATCCCGACAATTAACCGTCTTCCTATATCTGGAGATCTGGACGTGATCCCTGGACGGGGTTAATAATAACCCCCTATAGGAACAAATTAGTGTCATTTCATTCTACACCTCATTTATTATGCCCCGAAAATGTTCATCAGCAATAGTGCCCCCCTACAAAGACCCCCCCCCGACAAACACCCCCCCCCCGACAAAGACCCCCCCCATACAAAGCCCCCCCTAACAAATTAGTGTCATTTCATTCTACACCCCATTTACTAGGCCCAGCAAATGTTTATCAGCAATAGTGCCCCCCTACAAAGATCCCTCCCGACAAAGACCCCCCCATACAAACCCCCCCACCTAACAAATTAGTGTCATTTCATTCTACACCTCATTTATTATGCCCAGAAAATGTTCATCAGCAATAGTGCCCCCCTACAAAGACCCCCCCCCCGACAAAGACCCCCCCATACATGGCCCCCCCCTAACAAATTAGTGTCATTTCATTCTACACCCCATTTACTAGGCCCAGCAAATGTTCATCAGCAATAGTGCCCCCCTACAAAGACCCCCCCCGACAAAGACCCCCCCATACAAACCCCCCCACCTAACAAATTAGTGTCATTTCATTCTACACCCCATTTACTAGGCCCAGCAAATGTTTATCTGCAATAGTGCCCCCTACGAAGACACCCCCCCAACAAAAACACCCCCCCTACAAAGAAAACCTCAGCTATAAAGACATACCCCCACAAAGACCCCCCCTATAAAGACCCCCCCTATAAAGACACCCCCTCTCACAAAGAGGGTCCTGTGATCTCTGTGAGAGGTAGTAAATACCTTGAGGCTTACAATGACACTTCTGATCCAAGTCGCAGTTTTTAGGATCTATGATTCTTGTATATCGTGTGTTTTCCTTCAAGCTGAGATGGAGGTTTTACTAGCTGCTTGCTTTGATACAACACACACTATATTGCCAAAAGTATTGGCCCCGCCCTCCCAATCATGTGATTCAGGTGTTCCAATCCCCTCCATATCATGTGATTCAGGTGTTCCAATCCCCTCCATATCATGTGATTCAGGTGTTCCAATCCCCTCCATATCATCTGATTCAGGTGCTCCAATCCCCTCCATATCATGTGATTCAGGTGTTCCAATCCCCTCCATATCATGTGATTCAGGTGCTCCAATCCCCTCCATATCATGTGATTCAAGTGCTCCAATCCCCTCCATATCATGTGATTCAGGTGCTCCAATCCCCTCCATATCATGTGATTCAGGTGCTCCAATCCCCTCCATATCATGTGATTCAGGTGCTCCAATCCCCTACATATCATGTGATTCAGGTGTTCCAATCCCCTCCAAATCATGTGATTCAGGTGCTCCAATCCCTTCCATATCATGTGATTCAGGTGTTCCAATCCCCTCCATATCATATGATTCAGGTATTCCAATCCCCTCCCAGTCATGTGATTCAGGTGTTCCAATCCCCTCCATGGACACAGGTGTAAACAATCAAGCCCCTAAGCATGCAGACTGCTTCTACAAACATTGGTGAAAGAATGGGTCGCTGAAGACCTCCAAACTTGGTGTGGCCTTCAGATGAGCCCAACAACAGTGCGTAGAGAGCTTCATGGAATGGGTTTCCATGGCCGAGCAGCTGCATCCAAGCCTTCCATCACCAAGTGCAATGCAAAGCGTCGGATGCCGTGGTGCCACTGGACTCTAGAGCAGAGGAGACGTGCTCTTTGGAGTGACCAATCACGCTTCTCTGTCTGGCAATCTGATGGATGTGTCTGGGTTTGGAGGTGGCCAGGATAACGGTACTTGCCTGACTGCATTGTGCCAAGTGTAAAGTTTGGTGGAGGAGGGGGATTATGGTGTGGGGTGTCTTTCAGGGGTTGGGCTTGGCCCCCTAGTTCCAGTGAAGGGAAATCTTAAGGTGACACTTTGGACAATTTCATGCTCCCAACTTTGTGGGAAGAGTTTGGGGATGGCCCCTTCCTGTTCCAACATGACTGCCCACCAGTGCACAAAGTAAGGTTCATAAAGACATGGAGGAGCCAGTTTGGGGTGGAGGAACTTGACTGTCCTGCACAGAGTCCTGACCTCAACCCCATAGAACACCTTTGGGATGAATTAGAGCGGAGACTGCGAGCCAGGCCTCCTCCCCCAACATCAGTGCCTGACCTGACAAATGTGCTTCTGGAAGAATGGTCCAACCTTCCCATAGACACCCTCCTAAACCTTGTGGACGGCCTTCCCAGAAGAGGTGAAGCTGTTATAGCTGCAAAGGGCGGGGCCAACTCAATATTGAACCCTACGGACTAAGACTGGGGGCCATTAAAGGTCATGTGTATGCAAAGGGCGGGGCCAACTCAATATTAAAGGGCGGGGCCAACTCAATATTGAACCCTACGGACTAAGACTGGGGGGCCATTAAAGGTCATGTGTGTGGGAAGGGCGGGGCCAACTCAATATTGAACCCTACGGACTAAGACTGGGAGGCCATTAAAGGTCATGTGTGTGGAAAGGGCGGGGCCAACTCAATATTGATCCCTATGGACTAAGACTGGGAGGCCATTAAAGGTCATGTGCGTAGAAAGGCCGGCGGCCCAATACTTGGGGCAATATAGTGTATATAATATATAGATATGCAATTTACAGTAGATGGGAAAAGTATCTATGATCCGTGGTCCCCCTAGCAGAGCAATCCCTGCCCATCTGTATCTTCCCGCGCCGGTTGCACATTGATCCAAGTGGCGGCCATATTTGCTTTAGCACGTTGATGGGCGGCCAGGTTTAGGGACCTCATAGTCCGTTCCGTCAGTTGCACCCTGTAACATTTATTGTAGCTTTGCAATCTTTGCATTATTCATCGCATGACCTTTTTTTTTTTCCTTTTAATATTTTCTCGGCACGTTTGCGTAAGCGGCCAGGTCTTAAAAACCTTTCCCAGTTCTGAAAATGGAAACAATGGGCGAAAGCCCGGAAGCCGCCGGAAAGTCGAAGGTTACAGTAACTGGAGCGGGAGCAATGTGTCGAACGCAAAGGAAACACTTTTTACGCCACGTTGAGGGCGAGGTTACAAAACCGCTTTGCCGTTTGTAGTCTCAAGGATTGCCAGACACCTTCTTTTTTTTTTTTTTTGCTGAACTGGTATTTCGGCACGCTCTACAAGTATAATAATTGAACAAAAGCAAAGTAGGGCAGCGAAATGTCATTTATCAAATGTATTTTTTCTTTCAGGCCTTGTCATCAGCCAGTCGGTGCACTTTTCTTCCGCAGAGTCAGTAATTCACTCGTCGCGGACCTCCCGGCTTTCATAGTTCTTCGGTTTAATCACATCTTCATAAAACTTCATTGTCATGATTAAATACCCATAAATGGATCGCTGTGATCGTAGCGGGCTGCTCGTGTCTTGACATAAAGATGTGAACTGCAGCTCCTATAACGGGGAGGAAGTGAGTAATGCCGACTGACTCAGATACTCTGCATCCAAGGGTTCCGGCCGACGGCAATGTCACAATTACTGCATGAGCCTGTCTACGGGAAGTCAGATGGAGCATTGGCCTCAGAGCCATTGTAGGCAGTCTGCCGTAGTTCTTCGGGGTTTCCTAAATGCTTTATGGCCAAACCTTCACTTCCTCCTCCAAGTGATTGGGTTCAGGTGTCTTCGGTGGTCATACTACATGGTACAAAGATGTTTTAAACAATTGATGAACAGAAAAGTGGGCAAGGGAAGTAAGCTCCAAGTCATCCCAAAAGTGTTCAGTAGGGTTGAGGTCAGGGCTCTGTGCAGGACACTCGAGTTCCTCCATACCAAACTGGTGAAACAATGTCTTTATGGAGCTGGCTTTGTACACAGGACACAGTCTTTGGAAAAGAAAAGGGTCTTCACCAGGGGCGGACTGACAGCTCATGGGGCCCCCGGGCAATAGGGGATCATGGGGCCCCTGTGTCCTTGCCCAAACTCAAAAAAGCTTATGAAAAGGTACCAGGGGCATCTCATGGGGCCCCCTACTGACCCCGGAACCTCAGGCAGTGCCCGAGTTTCCAAATGGTCAGTCTGCCCCTGGTCTTCACCAAACTGTTGCCACAAGGTTGGAAAAGCACAATTGTCAATGTCTTTGTATGACGGAGACAATGTTTTCGATCGGTGTTTCTAAACCTTTTTTTAGTCAAGGCACCCTTTAAAATTGTGGACAGTCCTGAGGCACCCTTTCAAATTATGGACAGTCTCGAGGCACCCTTTAAAATTATGGACAGCCCCGCGTCCCCCTTTCAAATTATGGACAGTCCTGAGGCACCCTTTCAAATTATGGACAGTCTCGAGGCACCCTTTCAAATTATGGACAGTCTCGAGGCACCCTTTAAAATTATGGACAGTCCCGAGGCACCCTTTAAAATTATGGAAGTCCCGAGGCACCCTTTCAAATTATGGACAGTCCTGAGGCACCCTTTAAAATTATGGACAGTCCCGAGGCACCCTTTAAATTTATGGACAGTCTTGAGGCACTCTATAAAATTATGGACAGTCCCGAGGCACCCTTTAAATTTATGGACAGTCTTGAGGCACCCTATAAAATTATGGACAGTCTCGAGGCACCCTTTAAAATTATGGACAGTCCCGAGGCACCCTTTAAAATTATGGAAGTCCCGAGGCACCCTTTCAAATTATGGACAGTCCTGAGGCACCCTTTAAAATTATGGACAGTCCCGAGGCACCCTTTAAATTTATGGACAGTCTTGAGGCACCCTATAAAATTATGGACAGTCCCGAGGCACCCTTTAAATTTATGGACAGTCTTGAGGCACCCTATAAAATTATGGACAGTCCCGAGGCACCCTGTAAAATTATGGACAGTCTTGAGGCACCCTTTAAAATGATGGACAGTCGTGAGGCATCCTTTAAATTTATGGACAGTCGTGAGGCACCCTTAAAAATTATGGACAGTCCCGAGGCACCCTTTAAAATTATGGACAGTCTTGAGGCACCCTTTAAAATTATGGACAGCCCCGAGGCACCCTTTCAAATTATGGACAGTCCTGAGGCACCCTTTCCAATTATGGACAGTCTCGAGGCACCCTTTTAAATGATGGATAGTCCCGAGGCACCCTTTAAAATGATGGACAGTCTCGAGGCACCCTTTAAAATGATGGACAGTCTCGAGGCACCCTTTAAAATGGTGGACAGTCTCGAGGCACCCTTTCAAATTATGGACAACCCCGAGGCACCCTTTCAAATTATGGACAACCCCGAGGCACCCTTTAAAATTATGGACAGCCCCGAGGCACCCTTTCAAATTACGGACAGTCCTGAGGCACCCTTTAAAATGATGGACAGTCTCGGGGCACCCCATTCTAAAATGTAAAACTATTCTAATAGTTTTCTATAATGAAGCAACATCCACACATGTAGGACACCCAACGCTAGAGGTGATTTATTCTTCCAAATCAAATACACTTTTTCACACTGGTCCTGACTAGTAATCCTATGTTTCTCTCAGTTTTTTTATTATTATTATTATTATTATACAGGATTTATATGGCGTCAACGGTTTGCTCAGCGCTTTACATTATAGTGGGAGACAATACAGTTCAATACAAGAGGGATTTGAGGGCCCTGCTCCTTGGAGCTTACAATCTAGGAGGGAGAGGTGAATGGTACAGTAGGTAATAACTGTGGGGGATGGAGTGGTTGGAAGAGTAGAGGCAACACCCTCAATCCCACTTAACACCACTGGGAAGAATCCGAACACCAATGGTGAACCAGGTCTTCTCATCCAACATCAGTACCTGATGTCAACAGTGGTATAAATTCCCACAATCACGTTCTGAAGTCTTGTGGAAAGTCTCAGAAGAGTGGAACATGTTATTGCCGCAATTTGGGGCAACTCCATATTAATGGCCATGGGAGGGAGGGGACAACTCCATTTTAATGGCCATGAAGGAGGAGGACAACACCCTCAACCCAACTGAACACCATTGGGATGAATCGGAACACCAATGGTGAGCCAGGTCTTCTCATCCAACATCAGTACCTGACCTCATCAATGGTACAAATTCTTACAATCACATTCTGAAATCTTGTGGAATGTCTTCTCAGAAAAGGGGAGCATGTTATAGTCACAAATTGGGGCAACTCCATATTAATGGCCATGGGGGGAGGGGGGTAACACCCTCAATCCTACTGAACACCACTGGGATGAATCCGAACTGCAATGGTGAACCAGGTCTTCTCATCCAACATCGGTACGTGACCTCACCAATGGTACAAATTCCCACAATCACGTTCTGAAATCTTGTGGAAAGTCTCAGAAGAGTGGAACATGTTATCACCGCAATTTGGAGCAACTCCATATTAATGGCCATGGGGGGGAGGGGGCAACTCTATATTAATGGCCATGGGGGAGGGGGGCAACTCTATATTAATGGCCATGAGGGAAGAGTACAACACCCTCAACCCAACTGAACACCATTGGGATGAATCAGAACACCACCAATTTGATGAGCCAGGTCTTCTCATCCAACATCAGTACCTGACCTCACCAATGGTGCAAATTCCCACAATCACATTCCGAAATTTTTTGGAAAGTCTTCTGAGAAGAATGGAGCATATTATAGCCGCAAATAGGGGCAACTCCATATTAATTGTCATGCGGGGTGGGGGCAACTCCATTTTAATGGCCATGACAGAGGGGGGCAACACCCTCAACCCTACTGAACACCATTGGGATGAATCAGAACACCAATAGTGAATCGGGTCTTCTCATCCAACATCAGTTCCTGACCTCACCAATGGTACAAATTCCCACAATCACATTCAAAACTCTTTTGGAAAGTCTTCTCAGAAGAGTGGAGCATGTCATAGCTGCAAATTGGGGCAACTCCATTTTAATGGCCATGGGGGGGGGGGCAACTCCATTTTAATGGCCATGAAGGAGGGGGGGGCAACTTCATTTTAATGGCCAAGAAGGAGGGGGGGGGCAATACCCTATTTATGGCCATGGTTATGGAATGGGAAATCCAACAACATCTGTACTTGACCTGACAAATCCTCCAACCGTAATGAGGATCTGAGTCTTTAGGGGCTGAAACACACTTTTGCTATTGAACTCTGTCAACAACACGATTACAGCAGGAGGTAAGCAGCAACCGGAAACATTCGCTTGGAGCCTTCTCTTTAGGAATATATAAAGATTTTTTTTTTTTTCAGTCCTGATCGTAAAAAAAAAAAAAAAGTGTTCAAAACCTCCACACCTTCCCTTTCTACGATGTATTATCGGGTACATTGAACTCTGCAATGGTCCATTTCTGGTGCTTTTATCACGCCATAAACTGTCTGGTGCACACGAGATGTTCCCGCCTTCCCATTCAGAGCGTCTTTTCTTCCGTATCAATCTTCCCTACTATTTGTAGCGACTTTAAACTCCCCGGGTCGCATGTTAGATTGCATTTAATGCGAGGTATAATTTCCCTATAAGCACCATTGTGCGTTCCGCGGTACTTCCTGTCACGGCGCCGAGCGTCGGAGATCTTCTGCTGTAAATGTAAAGGACTTCACGAAAAATAAAATACTTCTCCAGCTGACAGAACCCGCCCGCACCTCACCCCTCGCCACCGCCGCCGCCTTATATTTTTATTCTTTGCGACATTTCTGCAAATGTCACTTTTTTTTTTGAAAGCGAGCCGCGCTTACATCTGTAAAGGTAACAAAGAAAGATTAATTGTCAGAAGTGGCATTCGCCGGAGCTGGGAATAATAGAAATTGTAAAAATGTTATAATCTGTCACACTTCCCGCACGTGCGGAAAATGGTTCCCGGCTGAAATGGGATGTAAAAGCCAAATGCAGCAGCCTCTACCCTTCTCATTTGCTGCGCGGGGCCCCTCCTGACCTCACCTACTTCTTCATAATCCGCTGGTCACTGCTTGGGATCTGTACAAAGATCCTCACTGGCCACTTTAGATACATTCATATTAGATACGCCCATATTAGATGCATCCGTATTAGATACGCCCATATTAGATACTCTCAAGTTCCTCCACCCCAAACTGGCTCCTCCTTGTCTTTATGGACCTTGCTTTGTGCACTGGTGCGCAGTCATGTTGGAACAGGAAGGGGCCATCCCCAAACTCTTCCCACAAAGTTGGGAGCATGAAATTGTCCCAAATGTCGCCTTAAGAGTTCCCTTCATTGAAACTAGGGGGCCAAGTCCAACCCCTGAAAAACAACCCCACACCATAATCCCCCCTCCACCAAACTTTACACTTGGCACAATGCAGTCAGGCAAGTACCGTTCTCCTGGCAACCGGCAAACCCAGACACGTCCATCGGATTACCAGACATAGAAGCGTGATTGGTCACTCCAGAGAACCCACCTCCTCTGCTCTAGAGTCCAGTGGCAGCGTGCTTTACACCATGGCATCCGATGCTTTGCATTGCACTTGGTGATGGAAGGCTTGGATGCAGCTGCTCGGCCATGGAAACCCATTCCATGAAGCTCTCTACACACTGTTGTTGGGCTCATCTGAAGGCCACACCAAGTTTGGAGGTCTTTAGCTATTGACTCTGCAGACAGTTGGCGACTTCTGTGCGCTTCAGCATGCGCTGACCCCGCCCTGTCATGTGACGTGGCCTACCACTTGGTGGCTGTTGTTCCCAGTTGCTTCCACTTTGTTATAATCCCACTAACAGTTGAGCGTGGAATATTTAGTAGCCAGGAAATGTCACGGATGGACTTATTGCCCAGGTGGCCACCTATCACGGGACCACGCTTGGAGTCACTGAGCTCCTGAGAGCGACCCATTCTTTCACCAATGTTTGTAGAAGCAGTCTGCATGCCTAGGGGCTTGATTGTATACCCCTGTGTCCATGGAGGGGATTGGAACACCTGAATCACATGATTGGGAGGGGATTGGAACACCTGAATCACATGATATGGAGGGGATTGGAACACCTGAATCACATGATTGGGAGGGGATTGGAACACCTGAATCACATGATATGGAGGGGATTGGAACACCTGAATCACATGATTGGGAGGGGATTGGAACACCTGAATCCCATGATTGGAGGGGATTGGAACACCTGAATCCAATCATTTGGAGGGGATTGGAACACCTGAATCACATGATTGGAGGGGATTGGAACACCTGAATCACATGATTGGAGGGGATTGGAACACCTGAATCCAATCATTTGGAGGGCGGGACCAATACTTTTGGCACTATAGTGTATGTCCAGCAGTAAGGAAGGCAAGCTTTATCACCCACATGCTGTAAATATGCCTCCATGGACAGCCAAGGTGTCCCAATGAGTGACCGAGTCCCAGCATAGAGACCGAGGTGTCATAGACAGCTTCCAGTCTCTAGTAATGATCAGGATCCAACGGAATGGGCTCCCAATCATGTGACCCCTGTGAGAGCCAATCACAGTGGTCACATGTTCAGATAGTCTGCCCCGTCCCCGGAGCATAAAGACCCCTTATAGGGAGGCTGGAGCTGGATGGGAAGAGGTTAAAGTATTATTAATCCCAAAAGCAAGCATTTCTAATATTGCAGGTTACCAATTCTTGGAATGCGGTGACTGCATTCGTTTTCCTTCACTTATTTTCTCCTGATCATCCTGCCAGTAAGTTTGTTGTTTTTCAACAGAACAAGTTGCCCTGTAAATGTAGCAATTAGAGGGATGAGACAAACCGGTTACCACTGACAGGGGTTCTTACAATAAGCAGCTTTTACTGATGTAAAAAGGAACAAAAAAACCTGTAACTGATTATAAAGTGTGAGCCGGAGTTTGACTCCAATGTGTTAGTGTATCTAAATCTGCTAGGCCAGCTAACACTCCCTTCCCCCCAGACTGACAATGCTGCTATCCAAAGGTTCCCCCTGTGCTCCTTGGGGTGCTGTAATACAGGAGGTGTGTTACTGGTCAGATCTCCAGGTGAAAAAAGAGGGAGAAAAAAGCCTAAAAAAAGAAAACTACTGCAGCCGCCACATCTAATGATTGGTAAGCTGCAATAAAGGACATTTTTGGTTTCAAGTTTAATACCGCTTTAAATGATGCACCTGAAAAATCTTAAATGGCTTTTGGTACACAGCGCCCTGCATCTGAGGACAGCATTATATGGAAGATAGAAGTGAACTTGTCCCGACATTAGTCTAGGTTTACATCTGTGCCGGTGGTTCCTGCTGCAGGTCAGCACCTGTTTCCCTCAACTACAATGACCCGCACAGAAAAATGCAGAAGATGTGTCCAGGTGCCATTAATCCTAATGGCACGGCGCGCGTACTGGCAATCGTACGGCATTTGCAGTTCCCGTGCGGACTACGATTCCAGAAATGGTGCAGAGACCTTTTCCCTGTGTTTCAGGAGCACCCATTGAAATGAAACGGCTGCTGTCGCTGCGCATAACAGGGCTCGCAGCGTGGCAACAAGAAGAACCTAGCCTTACGGCTCACAAAGGACAGAAGGAAAAAGAAAGGTGGTAGGTTATGGTTGATTTACATGCTAAAGGCGTAATACATGTATATCCTTTAAGGCTTTATTCACACCTGCGCGTTCCGTGAACGCTTGCCAATGCTCTCATTTTTGCACGCATTCACAGAACACACAGAAAAAATGGATGCCATGCTGCCAGCAGACACACAGTTCCCATAAAAGGTGCAGCAGCTTCCTTGGCGCTTAGGGCAGCCCATTAAAACAAATGTGCTGCCCTATGGGTGTCACGCAAAAATGCGCAAAAAAAAAAAACATGAAAAATGCAACCCAATACATAGCAGGCTTTTTATGAAATGAGGCAGAAGGTGTGTTTGTGCGGAAAAAGAAGAAATTAAAAAAAAAAAAAAAAAAAAACACAACGCAGCAAACAATCGCTATTATTGCTTGAATCCTTTCTCTCCCCGGAGTCGCTGAGAGCCGCCCGCGGATAAAAATACCTATCGGAGCACGCGGCTGTCGAGTCAAACCGTCCATCTGTATATTTTATTTATAAAGAGCTTTAAGTGCGGAGGGAAGGTATGGACGCGGGATGAAAGAGCGAGACAAAAACTATTATTATAGAAATTAGCGGTGCGTATTGGCGGCGATGGCTGGATAAGACGGGGGCAGCGAGGCAGCGCCTTCCAGCAGCGAAATATCGGAAATCAATTTGTATAATGCAAATCTTCTGGCCGCCTTGGACTAATAGAATGGGATTTAACCCTCATGGCGCGCGTAATAATAAAGAGCTGGCTTTATGAACAACCGTCCTTCCATTTATCTCACCCCGTCCCCGGGGGATCAGGGGGGAATCCCGCAATGTCTTCCCCTGATCACTGGATCCAAGAAACCTCAAACCTCCATTTGGATGACCAAAAAAAAAAAAGCCGCTGAAAAACTGCTACAGGGTGTCACGAGTGCGCAAAATCACGTATATATAGATATCTATATATATATCTATATATGTGTGTGTGTGATTTCTGGGTAGGGGGCGAGTGCGCACCCTACCCACGCTGCCTCGGCTGCCAATCATCCCGTCCCCTGGTGATCAGGAGGGAATCCCGCAATGTCTTCCTTTGATTACTGGATCCAAGAAACCTCATTAGGTCCACTTGGATGACCAAAAAAAAGCCGCTGAAAAGTTTCTACAGGGCGGCATGGGTGCGCAAAATCACATGTGCATGTACAGTTGCAAGAAAAAGTATGTGAACCCCTTGGGATTACGTGGAGTTTTGCATGAATTGGGCATAAAATGTGCTCTGAACGTTATCTAAGTCACAACAATAGAAGAACACAGTCTGCTGAACATAATACTACACAAACATTAGATGTTGCCATGGTTTAATTGCACATAACATGTAAACATTCACAGTGCAGGGAGGAAAAAGTATGTGAGGCCCTAGCTTAATGACTTCTCCCAGAGCTAATTGGAGCCAGGAGTGAGCCAACCTTGACTCCAATCAGTGTGATGATATTAGATGTGTTGCTGACACCTGTTTTGGGTTTACTGGTTTCAAGAAGCACTGTCTGATGTGAACCATGCCTCGCAGAAAAGATCTCTCAGAAGACCTACCATCAAGAATTGTTGACTTGCATGAAGCTGGAAAGGGTTACAAAAGTATCTCCTTGAGCCTTGATGTTCATGTGTCCACGGTAAGACTGACTGTCTACAAATGGAGAAAGTTTAGCACTGTTGCTACTCTCCCTAGGCGTGGTCGTCCTGTAAAAATGACTGCAAGAGCACAGCGCAGAATGCTGCATGAGGTAAAGAAGAATCCCAGAGTGTCAGCTAAAGACCTACAGAAATCTCTGGCACATGCTAACACTTTTGTTGACACATCTACAATAAGGAAAACATTAAACAAGAATGGAGTACATGGGAGGACACCACGGAGGAAGCCATTGCTGTCCAAAAAGAAGATTGCAGCACGTTTGAAGTTTGCAAAAGAGCCCCTGGATGTTCCACAGCACTACTGGCAGAATATACTGTGGACAGATGAAACCAAGATGGAGTTGTTTGGGAAGAACACACAACACTATGTGTGGAGAAAAAAAGGCACAGCACACCAATATCAAAACCTCATCCCCACTGTGAAACATGGCGGAGGGAGCATCATGGTTTGGGGCTGCTTTGCTGCCTCGGGGCCTGGAGGGATTGTTGTCATTGATGGGAAAATGAATTCCAGAGTTTATCAAGACATTTTGCAGGAAAACGTACGACCATCTGTCCGCCAACTGAAGCTCCGCAGAGGATGGGTGATGCAACAGGACAATGACCCAAAGCATACAAGTCATTCAACAAAACAATGGCTGCAACAGCACAGAATACGCCTTCTGGAGTGGCCCAGTCAGAGTCCTGACCTCAACCCCATTGAAATGCTGTGGCATGACCTTAAGAGAGCGATTCACACCAGACATCCCAAGAATATTGCTACACTGAAACAGTTTTGTGAAGAGGAGTGGTCCAAAATGACTCCAGATCGTTGTGCAGGTCTGATCTGCAACTACAGGAAACGTTTGGTTGAGGTTATTGCTGCCAAAGGAGGGTCAACCAGATATTAAGTCCAAAGGTTCACATACTTTTTCCTCCCTGCACTGTGAATGTTTACATGTTATGTGCAATTAAACCATGGCAACATCTAATGTTTGTGTAGTATTATGTTGGGCAGACTGTGTTCTTCTATTGTTGTGACTTAGATGACGTTCAGAGCACATTTTATGCCCAATTCATGCAAAACTCCACGTAATCCCAAGGGGTTCACAAACTTTTTCTTGTAACTGTACATATATATATATATATACAGTTGATTTTGCATTTCTGGGTAGGGGGCACGTGCATTCCCTACCCATGCTGCCTTGGCTGCCGATCACTGCGTCCCGGCTGGTGATTCCCCGCCGGCAGCCAGCGATCGCCGAGTATCAGTGACGGGGTCAGTGACAAGTATCAGTGACTAGTATCGTTTCCTGGTAGGGGGTGCATGCGCTCCCTACCCATGCTGCCTCGGCTGTTGATCACCGTGTCCCGGCTGGTGACTCCCCGCTGGCATCCGACTATCGCCAAGTATCAGTGACGGGGTCAGTGGCGAGTATCAGTTACTAGTATCATTTCTGGGTAGGGGACACGTGCGCGCCATACCCATGCTGCCTCGGCTGCCAATCACCGGGTCCATTCTGGTGATTCCTCGCCAGAGATCACCGAGTACCAGTGACAGGGTAAGTAAGGAGTATCAGTGACTAGTATAATTTCCGGGTAGGGGGCACGTGCACGCCCTACCCACGCTGCCTCCGCTGCCGATCACCGTGTCCCAGTTGGTGATTCCCCGCCGGCATCTGGTGATTGTTGAACTTCAGTGACGGGGTCAGTGACGAGTATCAGTGACTAGTATCATTTCTGGGTAGGGGGTGCGTGCACGCCCTACCCACGCTGCCTCGGCTGCCGATCTTCATGTCCCAGCTGGTGACTCCCCGCCGACATCCGGTGATCGCCGAGTATCAGTGACGGGGTCAGTGACGAGTATCAATGACTAGTATCATTTCTGGGTAGGGGGCACGTGCACGCCCTACCCACGCTGCCTCCGCTGCCGATCACCGGGTCCATGCTGGTGATTCCTCGCCAGAGATCACCGAGTACCAGTGATGGGGGGAGTAACGAGTATCAGTGACTAGTATCATTTGCGGGTAGGGGGCATGTGCGCGCCCTACCCAGTCTGCCTCGGCTGTCGATCACCGGGTCCCGGCTGGTGATTCCCCGCCGGTATTCAGCGATCGCCGAGTATCAGTGACGGGGGAGAGACCTGTTTATAAACAACACAGAACTCTCCCCCTGTCAGCTCCTGCACTCTGCTTTGTATGGCTCTGCACAGCACAGCAGTATAACACACACAGCACACAGTTAACCTTTTGATCGCCCCACGATAACCCCTTCTTGCCCAGTGCCATTAGTACAGTGTCAGTGCTTTCTATTAGCACTGATCACTATATTGGTGTCACTGGGGATGTCAATGACACCAAATAATTTCCCCCGCCCCCCCAGTGTCAGAATGCCCGCCGCAGTCCCGTTATAAGACGCTGATTACTAGTATAAGAAAAACATTAAAAAATCCCAATATCTTTCCCGCCATTTGTAAAGTCTTTAACTTTCACGTAAACCAATTCATTTACAAGTATCGGGATTTTTTTTTTTTAGCGAAGACACGGAGCGGGAGACATTTTGGCCGAAATTTAATGTGAAATTAGATTTTTTTATTTACTGGGCACGTTTCACCGCTTCCCGTCCGCCCTATAGAAGAAATACTGCTACAGGGCGGCACGGGTGGGCCAAGTCACGCATATATACGTGATTTTTCAGTTCCGGGTAGGGGGCGCAAAAAATTAAAAACCGCAAAGGCGATCAAATACCACCGAAAGAAAGCTCTATTCATGTGAAAAAAAGGCTGTAAATTTCATTTGGTGCAGCGTTGCATGACCGCGCAATTGTCAGTTAAAGTAACGCAGCGCTGTATCACAAAAAAATGGCCTGGTGGGGAAGGAGGGGGGAATCCTGAGGAGGGGGAGGGGTTAAGCGTGTTCTGAACATATATGTGTGGTGTATGAATACGGGTCAGCTGGCCCATACTGAGGAGCCCAAGGCGGTGAATGTGACTTTCACCAAACATTCCATGGTGGAGAATCAGTCGCTGTCATTTAAAAGATTCACCCGTGCAGAATGTTTGCTGAATGTCAGATCCTCGCCTTGGAAGTGTCATGGATGACTGGCGGCAAAAACTGCGTGACTGCGCTTTCCGCTCAACACTTGTACTGCGATTAATGGCATGTTATCGGGTAACAAATCATGCGTGTCACGTGTTATCAGGAAACCCGGGAGTACCAAACATGTGCAGCTCCAATGCATGCGCTTCACACCTCAGATCACCCCAATGCATGCACTTCACACCTCAGATCACCCCAATGCATGCACTTCACACCTCAGATCACCCCAATGCATGCACTTCACACCTCAGATCCCCCCAATGCATGCACTTCACACCTCAGATCACCCCAATGCATGCACTTCACACCTCAGATCCCCCCAATGCATGCACTTCACACCTCAGATCCCCCCAATGCATGCACTTCACACCTCAGATCCCCCCAATGCATGCACTTCACACCTCAGATCAGACCCAATGCATGCACTTCACACCTCAGATCACCCCAATGCATGCACTTCACACCTCAGATCAGTCCAATGCATGCACTTCACACCTCAGATCACCCCAATGCATGCACTTCACACCTCAGATCACCCCAATGCATGCACTTCACACCTCAGATCCCCCCAATGCATGCACTTCACACCTCAGATCAGACCCAATGCATGCACTTCACACCTCAGATCAGCCCAATGCATGCACTTCACACCTCAGATCACCCCAATGCATGCGCTTCACACCTCAGATCCCCCCAATGCATGCACTTCACACCTCAGATCACCCCAATGCATTCACTGCAGACCTCAGATCAGTCCAATGCATGCACTTCACATCTCAGATCAGTCCAATGCATGCACATCACACCTCAGATCCCCCCAATGCATGCACTTCACACCTCAGATCAGACCCAATGCATGCACTTCACACCTCAGATCAGCCCAATGCATGCACTTCACACCTCAGATCCCCCCAATGCATGCACTTCACACCTCAGATCAGCCCAATGCATGCACCTCATACCTCAGATCAGCCCCAATGCATGCGCTTCACACCTCAGATCAGACCCAATGCATGCACCTCATACCTCAGATCAGCCCCAATGCATGCACCTCATACCTCAAATCAGTCAAATGCATGCACCTCATACCTCAGATCAGCCCCAATGCATGCACCTCATACCTCAGATCAGCCCCAATGCATGCACTTCACCCCTCAGATCAGTCCAATGCATGCACTTCACCCCTCAGATCAGTCCAATGCATGCGCTTCACACCTCAGATCAGTCCAATGCATGCACTTCACACCTCAGATCACCCCAATGCATGCACTTCACACCTCAGATCACCCCAATGCATGCACTTCACACCTCAGATCCCCCCAATGCATGCACTTCACACCTCAGATCACCCCAATGCATGCACTTCCCACCTTAGATCAGTCCAATGCATGCGCTTCACACCTCAGATCCCCCCAATGCATGCACTTTACACCTCAGATCACCCCAATGCATTCACTGCAGACCTCAGATCAGTCCAATGCATGCACTTCACATCTCAGATCAGTCCAATGCATGCACTTCACACCTCAGATCAGTCCAATGCATGCACATCACACCTCAGATCCCCCCAATGCATGCACTTCACACCTCAGATCAGACCCAATGCATGCACTTCACACCTCAGATCAGCCCAATGCATGCACTTCACACCTCAGATCACCCCAATGCATGCACTTCACACCTCAGATCAGTCCAATGCATGCGCTTCACACCTCAGATCCCCCAATGCATGCACTTCACACCTCAGATCACCCCAATGCATTCACTGCAGACCTCAGATCAGTCCAATGCATGCACTTCACATCTCAGATCAGTCCAATGCATGCACATCACACCTCAGATCCCCCCAATGCATGCACTTCACACCTCAGATCAGACCCAATGCATGCACTTCACACCTCAGATCAGCCCAATGCATGCACTTCACACCTCAGATCCCCCCAATGCATGCACTTCACACCTCAGATCAGCCCAATGCATGCACCTCATACCTCAGATCAGCCCCAATGCATGCGCTTCACACCTCAGATCAGACCCAATGCATGCACCTCATACCTCAGATCAGCCCCAATGCATGCACCTCATACCTCAAATCAGTCAAATGCATGCACCTCATACCTCAGATCAGCCCCAATGCATGCACCTCATACCTCAGATCACCCCAATGCATGCACTTCACCCCTCAGATCAGTCCAATGCATGCGCTTCACACCTCAGATCAGCCCCAATGCATGCACTTCACTCCTCAGATCAGTCCAATGCATGCGCTTCACACCTCAGATCAGCCCCAATGCATGCACTTTCCACCTCAGATCCCCCCAATGCATGCACTTCACACCTCAGATCACCCCAATGCATGCACTTCACACCTCAGATCCCCCCAATGCATGCACTTCACACCTCAGATCACCCCAATGCATGCACTTCCCACCTCAGATCAGCCCAATGCATGCACTTCACACCTCAGATCAGTCCAATGCATGCACTTCACACCTCAGATCCCCCCAATGCATGCACTTCACACCTCAGATCAGCCCCAATGCATGCACTTCACTCCTCAGATCAGTCCAATGCATGCGCTTCACACCTCAGATCAGCCCCAATGCATGCACTTTCCACCTCAGATCCCCCCAATGCATGCACTTCACACCTCAGATCAGCCCAATGCATGCACTTCACACCTCAGATCAGCCCCAATGCATGCACTTCACACCTCAGATCCCCCCAGTGCATGCACTTCACACCTCAGATCAGTCCAATGCATGCACTTCACACCTCAGATCAGTCCAATGCATGCACTTCACACCTCAGATCAGTCCAATGCATGCACTTTACACCTCAGATCAGCCCCAATGCATGCACTTCACACCTCAGATCCCCCCAATGCATGCACTTCACACCTCAGATCAGTCCAATGCATGCACTTCACACCTCAGATCAGTCCAATGTATGCACTTCACACCTCAGATCAGTCCAATGCATGCACTTCACACCTCAGATCAGTCCAATGCATGCACTTCACACCTCAGATCAGTCCAATGCATGCACTTCACACCTCAGATCAGTCCAATGCATGCACTTCACACCTCAGATCAGTCCAATGTATGCACTTCACACCTCAGATCAGCCCTAATGCATGCACTTCACACCTCAGATCAGTCCAATGCATGCACTTTACACCTCAGATCCCCCCAATGCATGCACTTCACACCTCAGATCCCCCCAATGCATGCACTTCACACCTCAGATCAGACCCAATGCATGCATTTCGCACCTCAGATCAGCCCCAATGCATGCATTTCGCACCTCAGATCAGCCCCAATGCATGCATTTTGCACCTCAGATCAGCCCCAATGCATGCACTTCACACCTCAGACCAGACCAGGGGCGGACTGACCATTCGAGCACTTGGACACTGCCTGAGGGCCCGGGGTCAGTAGGGGGCCCCATGAAATGCTCCTGGTAACTTTTATAGGCTATTTTGGGTGTGTTTTGAGTGTGGGCAAGGACACAGGGGCCCCATGATCCCCTATTGCCCGGGGGCCCCATGAGTTGTCAGTCCGCCCCTGGACCAGACCCACCTAAATCAATTAATTTCCACGTATTGGGATTTTTTTTTTAGCGAAGACACGGAGCGGGAGACATTTTGGCCGAAATTTATGACAAAATTAGATTTTTTAAAATTTTTTTAATTGCAAAAAGTCAAAAATACGTTTGGAAGTGAGAGGGACCTCTGCGGTGAGACCACGGCTTCCCTTACAGAGCGCAAGGGCCCTCTCCTGCAGCCTGCTGGCAGGGAAGAGGCTGCTTTCCTCGGGCTGTGGCTGCTTTCTAAAGGCAATGAACTGGAAGACTTTGCGAATCTTTCGCGTTGATGCGCCTGGATTGCGCTTCCGCCGAGTCGAATGGAATCTTCAGTCGGGATTTAATAAACTCGTTGCGTTCCTTCCATAAATCTCTTCCCGAGAAATGCATGGATGGGAACTCTGCGCATTCTGCGGGGGACTTCGCATGGGCGTTCAGTCACCTGACCGAGCTGCAGATTTCCTCCTCTGTGCTCGGAATTCGATTACCAAGCTGCTGCGAATGCAACGTAAGTCATTTTGTGGTGAATAGAAAAATGAATCAGCAGCACAAAGGCGACGCTGCGCGGGGCCCGACGTCCTCTCGCATTTGTAATAAGTCGATGGGTGCAGGAGCCAGCTTCCTAATTAGATCTCGGTGCAGAAGAAGCCGCCAGCCGCTCCTCCTCCTCCGATGTTACCACAGTATGGAAGACGGATGGTAGAGGGAACGAGGACAGAACGAACGCGCCGCATGCTTAAAGTGAACCTGACTTGGCTTCAAGAGTGCCTGCGGGGCGCACCGATCAAAGGAAACATACTAATAATAGGCCATTGAAAGCGTTGCTGCCATACTCACCTTACATCTGGAGCTGCCCCATGCAGTACCTTCTTGTCACCACTAGGTGTTCTCACACTTCTGGGTTGGATGATGCTCAAAAGCCAGCACATCCCCCCTCCCACCGCAAATCCTCTCCCCCCTTCCAGCACACATCCCCCCTCCCACCTCAAATCCTCTCCCCCCTTCCAGCACATATCCACCCTCCCACTGCAAATCCTCTCCCCCTTCTAGCACATATCCACCCTCCCACCGCAAATCCTCTCCCCCCCTTCCAGCACATATCCACCCTCCCACCGCAAATCCTCTCCCCCCTCCAGCACATATCCACCCTCCCACCACAAATCCTCTCCCCCCTCCAGCACATATCCACCCTCCCACCACAAATCCTCTCCCCCTCCTACCTCAAATCCTCTCCCCCCTCCAGCATATATCCACCCTCCCACCACAGATCCTCTCCCCCCTTCCAGCACATATCCATCCTCCCACTGCAGATCGTCTCCTCCCTCCAGCATATATCCACCCTCCCACAGCAAATCCTCTCCCTCCTTCCAGCACACATCCCCCTCCCACCTCAAATCCTTTCCCCCCCTTCCAGCACATATCCACCCTCCTACCTCAAATCCTCCCCCCCCCCTTCCAGCACATATCCACCCTCCTACCTCAAATCCTCCCCCCCTTCCAGCACATATCCACCCTCCTACCTCAAATCCTCTCCCCCCTCCAGCACATATCCACCCTCCTACCACAAATCCTCTCCCCCCTCCAGCACATATCCACTCTCCTACCACAAATCCTCTCCCCCCTTCCCAGCACATATCCACCCTCCCACCTCAAATCCTCTCCCCCCTCCAGCACATATCCACCCTCCCACCTCAAATCCTCCCCCCCCCCTTCCAGCACATATCCACCCTCCCACCTCAAATCCTCTCTCCCCCCTTCCAGCACATATCCACCCTCCCACCTCAAATCCTCTCCCCCCTCCAGCACATATCCACCCTCCCACCTCAAATCCTCTCCCCCCTCCAGCACATATCCACCCTCCCACCTCAAATCCTCTCCCCTTTCCAGCACATATCCACCCTCCTACCTCAAATCCTCTCCCCCCTCCAGCACATATCCACTCACCCACCACAAATCCTCTCCCCCCTTCCCAGCACATATCCATCCTCCCACCTCAAATCCTCTCCCCCCTCCAGCACATATCCATCCTCCCACCTCAAATCCACTCCCCCCCCTTCCAGAACATATCCACCCTCCCAGCTCAAATCCTCTTCCCCCCCTCCAGCACATATCCACCCTCCCAGCTCAAATCCTCTTCCCCCCCTCCAGCACATATCCACCCTCCCACCTCAAATCCTGTCCCCCCTTCCAGCACATATCTACCCTCCCACTTCAAATCCTGTCCCCCCTTCCAGTGCATATTCACCCTCCCACCACAAAGTACTTCATGGGGCAGCACTAGACTGAAGGTGAGTATGGATGGCTGCAAAAGCTTCTGTTTTATTTTACTTCCTCTGAGCCCGGACTGTCACAGATCCGCCCTCAGTCTGTGAGTGGACATTGAAAGGAGAAGCAACACTGTGATGAGCTCATCTCTGTCTTCACCGACCAATCCCAATCAGGTCACCAGTCTGTAGTGAGCTTCCCTGCAGAGTTACGTGATGAAACTCAGAATTGGTTGGACAGCATTGCCAACCGGCTCCCGTATAGGAAATCCAACTGTGTATGAAGCGGTCTGCCTGGGAATCAGCTTGTACTGTGTACATTCAGCTCATTCAGTGGCAAAGGCACCAGCATTGAAGCCAGACTAGATATCCAGACGTATCGCGATGCATTCACATTCTTCCGAACAATCCCCTGTAATGCTGCTCCCTTAGCAATTGTTGTATTGAAGTTATTAAACGGTCAAGGTTGCCTTCTGTCAGATTGTTCCCTGTATTCATTGCATACGCCAACAAACTGTCACGTTTCTGCCTCTGTATTCTGTGTTACAATCCGATGCTGTATTAAGGTTTGCTATGACACTCCAAAACCAAAGATTCTTGCTCAATTCTTCCAGCACATCCACCTTTCAGTCCTCTCCCCCTTCTAGCACAAATCCCCCCTTCCTGTACAAATCCCCCCCCAATCCCCCCTTCCAGCACATATCCACCCCCCTACCTCAAATCCTCTCCCCCCCCCCCCCCCCCCTTCCAGCACATATCCACCCTCCCAACGCATACCCTCTCCCCCCTTCCAGCACATATCCACCCTCCCACCACAAATACTCACCTCCTTCCAGCACATATCATTCCTCCCACCTCAAATCCTCTCCCCCTTTCCAGCACATATCCACCCTCCCACCACAAATCCTCTTCCCACTTCCAGCACATCCACGTTTCAGTCCTCTCCCCCTTCTAGCACAAATCTCCCCTTCCTGTACAAATCCCCCCCCCAATCCCCCCTTCCAGCACATGTCCACCCTCCCTCCACAAATCCTCTCCCCTCTTCCAGCACATATCCACCCTCTCACCACAAATTCCCCCCCCCCTTTCCAGCACATATCCACCCTCCCACCTCAAATCCTCTCCCCCCTTCCAGCACATACAGTATTCACCTTTCACTACAGATACTCTCCCCCTTCTAGCACAAGTCCCTTCCTGTACAAATCCTCGCACCAAATTCCCCCCTTCCAGCACATATCAACCCTCCCACTTCAAATCCTCTCCCCCTTCCAGCACATGTCAACCCTCCCACCACAAATCCTCTCACACCATCCAGCACATATCCACCCTCTCACCACAAATCCTCTCACACCTTCCAGCACATATCCCCCCTCCCACCGCAAATCCTCTCACACCTTCCAGCACATATCCACCCTCCCACCTCAAATCCTCTCACACCTTCCAGCACATATCCACCCTCCCACCACAAATCCTTTCCCTCTTCAAGCACAAATACCCCCTCCCACCACAAATCCTCTCCTCACTTCCAACACACATCCACCCTCCCACCGCAAATCCTTTCCTCCCTTCTAGCACAAATCCCTCCTCTATGCACAAATTTCCCACCCAAATCCCCCCTTTCAGTACATATCTCACCCCTCCACCCCCAACCGCAACTGCTCTCTCCCCTTCTAACACAAATCCTCCCCCATTCCAATCCTCTCCCCTCCCAGGTCACCCCCAGCACAAATCTCCGTACCAGCCTCCCACTCCCTATCACTCCTGCCAGTATAAATCCACCCCAGGAGCAGTCTTTAACATATCCCCCACCCCAAGCCCACTCCCTCTAGGTCTTATGCCCCTCCCTCCCAGTGCCACTTTCGCTCCCTGAATCTGACCTCAGATCAGTGTGGCTCAATACCGGGGTCACCCCTCCTCCTGGCACCTCCTCCTCCTCCTCCTCCTCATCTTGTGCATGATGTATATCACCTGATATATATCGCATGATTTATTGCATGATGTTACAGGCAGCCAGGCTAAAGGAAGTGCAGAAGGGGAGATAGCAACACTAGAGACCCAGGCAGGGGCGGACTGACAACTCATGGGGCCCCCGGGCAATAGGGGATCATGGGGCCCCTGTGTCCTTGCCCAAACTCAAAAAAGCCTATGAAAAAGGTACCAGGGGCATCTCATGGGGCCCTCTACTGACCCTGGGCCCTCGGGCAGTGCCCGAGTTTCCAAATGGTCAGTCCGCCCCTGGACCCAGGTAATCTCGCAGGAGATGCGGCCCTGGTGTCCTCGGTGTCCGGCGCTGGTGCCTCACTGCCAAGTGAATTTGTGGACCCAGGTGCCAGAACTTGTTCCAGCCTCAGCCTGAATCCGCGGGATGCCAGCATTTTGTTAAAATCCAGGGAATGTCCCATAAAATCCGGGATGGTTGAAAGGTATGATTTTTTTTACCTTGAAGAATTTTGCACCCCGAGCAACTGCCAACGCCACGCCATCGGTTGTTAACATAAACGTTTTCTGCCGTGGCACCGCAGGCCACAAGGCTAGTCTCCATATAGAAAGTCTTTCCCTCCGAGGAGTCATAACGGGAGAAATAAAGGGAACACAATCTGGATTACAGTCAGGAACAATTTTGTCATCTTTGCGCTTTTGTTAAAAAAAAACATTGAAATGTTCCGCCAATTAAAGTTGTTTGGCTAGTTTGTACTTTTTGTTGCCATCTAAGTTTCTTGGCTGACGCTTAGACCTCTTCGGTGAAGAAACACAAATGGCAGAACAGTGATATAAACAATGCGTGTTGGCAAGGAGAAGCTCCGTGTCTCTATAGAAACCGTCCTTCAGGTGTAGGAGACGGCAGATGCATCTTAGGTGAGCCACGGGGAAAACATCACTTAACAATAGCGAAAGACATAAGATTAGAATTAAGGACATGACTAATTCAGTGGCAGATGAAAACCGTAACATCAAGGTCTGGGAACTCGTTGCAGTTACCGACAGGAGATAATGGTCACGTCTGCTTTATGTAAAGTGTAATCAGTCAATTACCCGGTGGCAGCCGCTCGGGTTTACTTATTCCCTGATCTGGCAGCTTTAACTGGCTTTTATATAAACCCAATCTACATCCTGGATTGGTGTCTGGGGCCCTCTCGTGTGGTTATTGGACAAACTGGGACAGTGACCCAATAGGTACCAGGCGGAGGGCAACACTAGACAAGAAGACCAGGTAGAGGTCTATAGATAACATCTGTGAGGGCTTTTATTTATCCGGGGTACGGTATAGCAAGTAATAGTCACGTTCTGAGATGTTTCACTGCTCATCCAAGTGGCTTCCTCAATCTCAATTGTATCTATAGATAAACCTTTCTCAACCAAGGTTCCATAGAATGATAGTGTTCCTCCAGGAGTGGCAAGGGGGTTCCTGGAGCTGTAGTGGATTAAACATCCACCTAATGGTACCTACAAAGTTTGCTGACCCAGCGGCATGGGAACAGTGGACCGTCACTTCTTATTTCCCAGGTCAGTAACCAGTGACACCAATGATCATGTTAGCTGCCTGTAAAGGTGAGCATTCTTTTAGCTGACCTTCAATTTTAAGGAGCATTCTTTCCACTGATCACCAATGTAAGGGGCATTCTACCCATTGACCTCCAATGTAAGGGACATTCTTCCCACTGACCCCCAATGTAAAGGACATTCTTCCCACCGACCCCCAATGTAAGGCACATTCTACCCATTGGCTACCAATGTAAGGAGCATTTTACCCACTGACCACCAATGTAAGGAGCATTCTACCCACTGACCCCCAATGTAAGGCACATTCTACCCACTGACCCCCAATGTAAGGGATATTCTTCCCACTGATCACCAATGTAAGGGACATTCTTCCCACTGATCACCAATGTAAGGGACATTCTTCCCACTGACCCCCAATGTAAGGGACATTCTTCCCACTGACCACCAATGTAAGGGACATTCTTCCCACTGACCACCAATGTAAGGGACATTCTTCCCAATGATCACCAATGTAAGGGACATTCTTCCCACTGACCCCCAATGTAAGGGACATTCTTCCCACTGACCCCTAATGTAAGGAACATTCTTCCCACTGACCGCCAATGTAAGGGACATTCTTCCCACTGACCCCCAATGTAAGGGACATTCTTCCCACTGACCACCAATGTAAGGGACATTCTTCCCACTGACCCCCAATGTAAGGAACATTCTTCCCACTGACCCCCAATGTAAGGAGCATTCTTCCCACTGACCCCCAATGTAAGGAGCATTCTTCCCACTGACCCCCAATGTAAGGGACATTCTTCCCGCTGACCACCAATGTAAGGGACATTCTTCCCACTGACCCCCAATGTAAGGAGCATTCTTCCCACTGACCCCCAATGTAAGGGACATTCTTCCCGCTGATCACCAATTTAAGGAACATTCTTCCCACTGACCACCAATGTAAGGAACATTCTTCCCACTGACCCCCAATGTAAGGAGCATTCTTCCCACTGACCCCCAATGTAAGGAGCATTCTTCCCACTGACCCCCAATGTAAGGGACATTCTTCCCGCTGATCACCAATTTAAGGAACATTCTTCCCACTGACCGCCAATGTAAAGATAATTCTTTCCACTAACTACCAGTGTAAGAGGACCAGCTCTTGTTGACCACCAATGTGGTGTGGCCAGCATACAAAGATTTGTATACAAAACTCTTGTTAGTAGGGGTTCCCCGAGACCTGAACATTATTTCAAGGGTTCTTCCCTTGAAATGCTAACAATACCTCAAGAACTATGGGATGCTTACTACCTGTTTCATGGCTTCCCCACCTACTGCTTAAATATTTAATGAAGACTACTCATTCACTACAGACCAACCTAGCCTGTATGGGTTCATTACGCCTCAGCAATGTGGTGATCTATCCAAGATGTAGGTATCACATTATCTACCAAATTCAGAGGTGGTCTTCTCAACTGTCATCCTCAAAATGTCCACCTAGGGTCCCTTGGCCTTGTTTCGTTTAGGTTACTAACCTCAGTAAGCTATTTCACTGCCAGTTTTATGGTCACCTCCTCAGGTATCTTCTGCCAGCCATAAACAGCAACCCACCAATGGTTCTGATGGTCTGTAGAGTGACAGTCATATTCTCCACCTTGGTTGCTCAACTCTGAGCATCTGCAGCCTGTCAGATTACCGATTCCTTTCATGGAAAGACAAGTGTGAAAAGAAAGTTTTCTGTTTGATTATTTGAGAATGCTGCACTATCGTGTTCTGTGTTTGAATCTCTTTTGTTTTCATCTTCATTGGAATTTTTTCCACATTCTGGTTACTGCACAGCCTAGACGAGCTCCAAGGGCTTTGAGTTTTATGGCTAAGAACCTTGATGTAAAATGCGTTGAGAATCTTTTGATGACTTGCACAGAATGATATTTTCATTTACGGATAATAAACTCTGAAACCCAACATCGGTATGCAGATACCTGTGCATTAAAAATCTGCCATTTCAAGCGTGTGTGGCAGGCGCTAATTTTGCACCTGAGCTGGGGTGTTTGGCCACAGCAGGATGTGTTATTTCGGCCTAGGGTAACCTTTCTCAACTTTTTCACCCCAGAGGAACCCTTGAAATATTTATTTTATCAGGGAACCCCTGATAAAATTAATTTATCGGGAGTCAGTTGGAAGAGTTCCCATTACATTGATAAGGGAGGGATACCCCTTACAGACAGCTTGCTGAAGTACCCCAAGATCATTGGTGTCATTCTGTAAGCTCTGCCAAGTGGCATTGGTCCTGGAACAATACAGTCACCAACAGATGGGAGGTTAATCAACCACAGCTGAGGGAACCCCAAACAACTTCTTGAGGAACCGTAGGGTTACACAAAATCAGAAGTCAGGGGGAAGAGTGTCCCCTTACCTTGATGATAAGAGAAGGATGCCCTTTACAGACAGCTTATTGAATAACATGATAATTGGTGTCATTCACTTAGCTCTGCCAATTGGCAATTGTCCTGGAACTATAGAGTCATATCAGATGGAAGGTCAGTCAACCACAGCTGAAGGAACCCCAAACAACCTCTTGAGGAACCATAGGGTTCCATGAAACTTGGTTGATGAATGGCTGGCCCAGAATGTCTTGAGCATCCTTTCTCAACTAGGAACCCTATAGCCCCTTTCAAGGTTGCCAGAGGTTCCTGGAGCAGCTATAAGTGGCGGTTTGATCTCCTACCTTGCCAGTACCTGCATAGTTACATCACTTGGCAGAGTCAGTGGCATGGAGCCACCCCCAACCTAAGGGGATAATCCAATTTTGATTGGCTACATTCTTAACCAGGGTCCTATGGCTCCCTAGGGCTCCTCCAGAGGTTGTTAGGGGTTCATTGAACTTTGGCAGATTGACCTTCTGCCTGCTGATACCTATAGAGTTCCAAAATCATTTTCATTGGGTCGCTGGAGCCTTTCCTCTCATTTCTGAAATAAGTTACTTTGGACATCATTGATCCTTGGTGTTGGTAGTCACTTATCTGAAAGAAAAGTGTGGCACTTCTCCACTCACCTCCACTGGGAAACACAAGAATGACTGAACAGAGCAGTCACTCTCAACCAGGGTTCCATGGAATCATAGGGTTTCTCAAGAGGTTGTTAGGGGTGCCTTGACTGATTGACCTCCTATTTGATGGTGCCACCATAGTTCCAGGTCCAACAGTCAGCAGTGTGGGACCAATGACCTATGTACCTTTCTGTAAGGGTGGCATTCTCACCATCACTGTAGGGGCTGAATTTTTCCCACTGTCCATAAGAGCATTTTCCCAATGACCCGATTTTAGAAGTTGTTCCCTGAGACTCAAAACTTACTTTAAAGGTTCCTGTAGGGTAAAGAGGTTGAGAAAAGCTGGAACAGGGTAACTGTTGTATATTTTTGGGCGCATCAAGGACAACAACGTCAAAGAGAAATCTGATCGTCGGGATCCGGGTCCACGTCTATGACCTAGATGAAAGAGAATGACTGAGCTGCTACCCAACAGATCCTTGTCGGAAAACACTCTGCCATTTACTGCCACCAGATGCTGCGAGGTCTAATGCACTCCGCGTCCTCCCGGCTGTATGAGGGCCGACGGAAGAAAAGATGTCTTTATTTCGGATAGAAGCGTGGCTTTGTTCAACGAGGTATTTAAAATGGAAAAGAGAAAAAGCAATATAGGCAGGAATGGATATCTCCCAAGGCAGAGTATGGGAGCGCCTAAGGAAGCCCCCCGGGCACCATGCTGTCTGTCACGGCATCTAACGGATACAAATTAGAAACACGTTTTTTTTTGTTAAATATTCCGGCAACAACAGCGCTGATAGAATAATCAGTCTTTTTTTTTTTGACATGTTTACCTCGTGTATTTATAAAGACATTTCGATTTGTTTTTAAAGATTTACTGCGGCTAAAGCGGAACTCCAGGCAGATATAAAAGACACCAAATCATACAGTTCTCCATTCATTAGTACATCATCATTTTTATTATACAGGATTTATACAGCGCCAGCAGTGTGCTCAGCGCTTTACTGCAGAGATGTCACCTCCACAACATCTCCATCTTGACTATTGTATCTCCCTCCTCATTGGCCGACCTCATCGCAGGCTATCCCCTCTTCAGTCTATCATGAATGTTGCTGCCAGACTCATCCACCTTACTAACTCTGTATGTGCCACCCCTCTCTGCCAATCCCTCCACTGGCCTCCACTCAGTGTCCTCCACCCCTCTCTGCCAATCCCTCCACTGGCCTCCACTCAGTGTCCTCCACCCCTCTCTGCCAATCCCTCCACTGGCCACCATTCAGTGTCCTCCACCCCTCTCTGCCAAACCCTCCACTGGCCACCATTCAGTGTCCTCCACCCCTCTCTGCCAATCCCTCCACTGGCCTCCATTCAGTGTCCTCCATCCCTCTCCATCAATCCCTCCACTGGCCATACAGTGTCCTCCACCCCTCTCTGCCAATCCCTCCACTGGCCTCCACTCGGTGTCCTTCACCTCTCTCAGCCAATCCCTCCACTGGCCACCATTCAGTGTCCTCCACCACTCTCTGCCAATCCCTCCACTGGACATTCAGTGTCCTCCACCTCTCTCTGCCAATCCCTCCACTGGCTTTCAGTCAGTGCCCTCCACCCCTTTCTGCCAATCCCTCCACTGTCCTCCACTCAGTGTCCTCCATCCCTCTCTGCCAATCCCTCCACACAGCATCCTCCACCCCTCTCCACCAATCCCTCCACGGGCCTCCACTCGGTGTCCTCCACCCCTCTCTGCCAATCTCTCCACTGGCCTCCACTCTGTGTCCTCCATCCCTCTCCACCAATCCTTCCACTGGCCTCCATTCAGTGTCCTCCACCTCTCTCTAACAATCCCTCCACTGGCTTCCCATTGCCCAATGAAGAATATTCAAAACATTAACAATAATATAAACCCATTTATAACTCTGCCCCAAATTACATCACCGATCTTGTCTCCAAATATCACCCAAACCGTACTCTCCACATCTCACACGACCTCCTGATCTCTCCTTGTCTCCTCCTCCCATGCTCATCTCCAGGACTTCTCTAGAGCTTCTCCCATCCTCTGGAACTCTCTACCCCAATCTATCAGACTATCACCTACTCTGCCCACTTTTAGGCGATCTCTGAAAACTGATCTATTCAGGGAAGTCTATCCTGCCCTCAGCTAATAAGGGAATCTTATGTTTCTCCCATCAGTCCATCCCCCACCGTAATCACCTTTTGTACCACCACCCCCTCCCTCTTAGATTGTAAGCTCCCAGGAGCAGGGCCCTCCTATCCCTCTTGTATTGAACTGTATCATTGCTGTATTGGTCACATTACTGCGACCTGAAAGGCGCATGACTTACAGTGCGACTTTGCCAGGCGACCTGAGTACTACTTTAAAGCGACTCTGAAGCAGCTTTCAGGGAATGCTGGGTAATCTTCCTGTCATGTCAGATTCAAATCACATCAATATAGGTGAGGATCCGACTTGGAGGCGACTTCCATTAAAGTCGATGGACACAAGTCGGATAGAAGTCGCCTCGAAGTAGCAGAGGAACCTTTTCTAAAGTTGGAGCGACTTCTGTAGTGCTAAGACAGCTCCCATTGACTAACATGGGATTTCACATGTCATGCAACTTGGGGGGTCTCAAAAGTGGGATCCCAAGTCGCGGCGGTGTGAACCGAGCCTTACACCCTCTATCCAAGTCTAATGAACCCTGCTGGGTGAAGTGGTTCCACCAAAAGCGTTCTGTTTGAACTTGAACCGGCAATTAGCAGATGATCGGCCGTATAGAGAAAATCGATCCATAGTGCAGCACCAACCATAGTATGCCACTATATCTGGAGGAGGGGGGAGGAGAGTCGCATCAACAGCATATCATCCCCCTGAAAACCTTTTCTCTGGTTCACACTTATGTGTGATGCGTTTCATCGGACATAGATTCGCATGACAGGTGAGCCAACATACGTTCCTATGGAGGTGCTTCACAGAGATGCGATCCAATCGCATTGTGTTTTGACTGCTGCGTCTCACCCATCGCATCGCACTCCAGTGCAAATCACATGCGATTCTGTGCAGTGCGATTTGCTCCCATAATTCTGAATGGCTCAGATCTCACTGCATCCGCATGGAAAAGGTGCAAGCAGCTTTTTCTTTTTTTTTGCACTTGAACCGGATCGCAGGGGTGTTCTGGCTCAGGCAAACACATACGGTAGATAGAAACCTTGCGACCTGCTTTTTGGGGTGTTGTTTGCTTTTAGTTGACAACCGCAGCGGATCGCATGAACAAAGTGCGGTTGGTATGTGGTACAGGAAACACACAGGGATCGCTTGCATTTCCAGCACCGCGTTGGTGTAAACCGGGGCTCAAAAGGGTCGTATGCAAGTTTAGGCCGATGCGTTCCACATTCGCAGCCCATGAAGTAGTGACATTAGAAGCTGGAGGGGAGTGGGGGAGAGGCGATTTTGCATAGAAGTGGGGGAGAGGTGATGTTTGCATAGAAGTGGGGGAGAGGTGATTTTTGCATAGAAGTGGGGGAGAGGCGATTTTGCATAGAAGTGGGGGAGAGGCGATTTTACATAGAAGTGGGGAAGAGGAGATTTTGTGTGGAGATGATATTCTGTAAATGTCGCACATTTCTGCCCCGCTCAGATGTGAACAGGGCCTGACTGTCTCTTTACTAACGCCAGTCGCAGTGGTCAGCGCCGCAATATCTATGGCAGCCTTCGGCGACTAACGCTTATGCGGTGATTTCTATGGAAAAATGATTTTTAGCGTCAGTGGCAAGAAGGTCAGCGGGATGAAGGTCAGTGGGATGAAGGTCAGCGGGACGAAAATCAGCGGGAAGAAGGTCAGCGAGAAGAAGGTCAGCAGGACAAAAATCAGCGGGACGAAGGTCAGCGGGATGAAGGTCAGCGGGAAGAAGGTCAGCGGGACGAAGGTCAGCGGGATGAAGGTCAGCGGGATGAAGGTCAGCGGGACGAGGGTTCAGCGGGACGAGGGTTCAGCGGGATGAGGGTTCAGCGGGAAGAAGGTCAGCGGGACAAAGGTCAGCGGGACGAAGGTCAGCGGGATGAAGGTCAGCGGGACGAGGGTTCAGCGGGATGAGGGTTCAGCGGGAAGAAGGTCAGCGGGACGAAGGTCAGCGGGACGAAGGTCAGCGGGACGAAGGTCAGCGGGATGAAGGTCAGCAGGACAAAGGTCAGTGAGAAAAAGTCAGCGGGACGAAGGTCAGCGGGACGAGGGTTCAGGGGGATGAGGGTTCAGCGGGAAGAAGGTCAGCGAGAAGAAGGTCAGCAGGACGAAAATCAGCAGGAAGAAGGTCAGCGGGACGAAGGTCAGCGGGACGAGGGTTCAGCGGGAAGAAGGTCAGCAGGACGAAGGTTCAACGGGAAGAAGGTCAACGGGACGAAGGTCAGTGGGACGAAGGTCAGCGGGACAAAGGTCAGCGGGAAGAAGGTCAGCGGGACGAAGGTCATCGGGACGAAGGTTGTGGCGCTGTGATGCAACAATTTAGAGGCGAAGCGTTACATTCGCTGTACGGAGGAATCGTTTTATAGGAAGGATATCGGCCTTTCAACACGTTTTGTTGACCGAGAGAATAGCGATCGGCAACAATGGGCCGGAGTTCTGCCGAAAGTATTGTAGTCGGCGCGCACACGGCGTGAAATCCGAGCCGTTCCTGAAAACGGAATTTCATTGCGCCGTTTGTGCTGGAAGTGGATGATTGTTCGGCGGTGAGAGGATCTCGCCAGACGCCTTTTGTTCCTTCGAGAGATGTGGCCGCGGTAGTTTTCTTTCTATATAAACGTCAAGTCTATGGAAGGATTGCGTTCGGCATGCACTGCGTCTCGGCGATTCATTAAAGTGGATTCTACTCTTTAGATTTCCGGAGGTGTTTTGTGGTTTCATTGGATGTTTGTACAATGTATCAAAGCTGAACTCCAGGCATATACATGGATCTGAGACATAAAACAGCTGTTTTACCTGTATTATTTTCCATCCATTCCTGAGATTTACACAGCTCTGCCACACAGTACCAACCCTATGTGGCAGGGCAGGGGACCTCATTTGTTTTGCTGCTGCAGTCAGAGGTATCAAAGCGGTAATAAACCCAAAAACAAACATTTAATCTGTTGCAGTTTACCAATTCTTAGATGTGATGGCTGCATTCATTTTCCTTCCTATTTTCACCTGCTGATCCTGCCGGTAAGTCTGTTGTTTTTCAAGAAGAACAAGTTGTCCTGTCCCATCGTTTTGATGGAAATGATCGACCTACAGAGGACTGAATTCACAGACACCCCGAAAATCAAAGTGAAGAAATGAAGCAACAGGCGAGTCCATGAAATGTCATTGCAGCAACTCAGAATGGTCCTCAGTAGTCTGTGTGGCCCCCACGTGCTTGTATGCATGCCTGACAATGTCGGGGGAGGGTCCTAATGAGACCACGGATGGTGTCCTGGGGGATTTCCTCCCAGATCTGGACCAGGGCATCACTGAGCTCCTGGACAGTCTGAGGTGCAACCTGGCGGCGTCAGATGGCCCGAAACATGACATCCCAGAGGGTTCTATTGGATTTAGGTCAGGTGAGCGTGGGGGCCATTCAATGGTATCAATTCCTTCATCCTCCAGGAACTTCCTGCATACTCTCCCCACATGAGGCCGGGCATTGTCTGCACCAGGAGGAACCCAGGACCCACTGCACCAGGAGGAACCCAGGACCCACTGCACCAGGAGGAACCCGGGACCCACCTCACCAGGAGGAACCCGGGACCCACCGCACCAGGAGGAACCCGGGACCCACCGCACCAGGAGGAACCCGGGACCCACCGCACCAGGAGGAACCCGGGACCCACCGCACCAGGAGGAACCCGGGACCCACCGCACCAGGAGGAACCCTGGACCCACCGCACCAGGAGGAACCCAGGACCCCCCTGCACCAGGAGGAACCCAGGACCCACTGCACCAGGAGGAACCCAGGACCCACTGCACCAGGAGGAACCCAGGACCCCCTGCACCAGCGTAGGGTCTGACAATGGGTCCAAGGATTTCATCCCCATACCTAATGGCAGTCAGGGTGCCATTGTCTAGCCTGTAGAGGTCTGTGTGTCCCTCCATGGAGATGCCTCCCCAGACCATCACTGACCCACCACCACAACGGTCATACTGAACCATGTTACAGGCAGCAGAACGTTCTCCACGACTTCTCCAGACCCTTTCATGTCTGTCACATGTGCTCAGGGGAACCTGCTCTCATCTGTGAAAAGCACAGGGTGCCAGTGGTGGACCTGCCAATTCTGGGGTTCAATGGCAAATGCCAATCCAGCTCTATGGTGCCGGGCAGTGAGCACAGGGCCCACTAGAGGACGTTGGGCCCTCAGGCCACCCTCATGAAGTCTGTTTCTGATTGTGTGGTCAGAGACATTCACACCAGTGGCCTGCTGGAGGTCATTTTGTAGGGTTCTGGCAGGGCTCCTCCTGTTCCTCCTTGCACAAAGGAGCAGATACCGGTCCTGCTGATGGGTTAAGGACCTTCTACAGCCCTGTCCAGCTCTCCTAGAGGAACTGCCTGTCTCCTGGAATCTCCTCCATGCTCTTGTCTCCTGGAATCTCCTCCATGCCCTTGTCTCCTGGAATCTCCTCCGTGCTCTCGTCTCCCGGAATCTCCTCCGTGCTCTCGTCTCCCGGAATCTCCTCCGTGCTCTCGTCTCCCGGAATCTCCTCTGTGCTCTCGTCTCCCGGAATCTCCTCCGTGCTCTCGTCTCCCGGAATCTCCTCCGTGCTCTCGTCTCCCGGAATCTCCTCCGTGCTCTCGTCTCCCGGAATCTCCTCCGTGCTCTCGTCTCCCGGAATCTCCTCCATGCTCTCGTCTCCCGGAATCTCCTCCATGCTCTCGTCTCCTGGAATCTCCTCCAAGCTCCTGTCTCCTGGAATCTCCTCCATGCTCTTGTCTCCTGGAATCTCCTCCATGCTCTTGTCTCCTTGAATCTCCTCCGTGCTCTTATCTCCTGGAATCTCCTCCGCGCTCTCGTCTCCCGGAATCTCCTCCGCGCTCTCGTCTCCCGGAATCTCCTCCGTGCTCTCGTCTCCCGGAATCTCCTCCGTGCTCTCGTCTCTCGGAATCTCCTCCGTGCTCTCGTCTCCCGGAATCTCCTCCGTGCTCTCGTCTCCCGGAATCTCCTCCGTGCTCTCGTCTCCCGGAATTTCCTCCATGCCCTTGTCTCCTGGAATCTCCTCCATGCCCTTCTTTCCTGGAATCTCCTCCGTGCTCTCGTCTCCCGGAATCTCCTCCGTGCTCTCGTCTCCCGGAATCTCCTCCGTGCTCTCATCTCCTGAAATCTCCTCCGTGCTCTCGTCTCCTGGAATCTCCTCCATGCTCTCGTCTCCTGGAATCTCCTCCGTGCTCTTGAGACTGTGCTGGGAGACACAGCAAACATTCTGGCAATGGCACGGACTGATGTGCCATTCTGGAGGAGTTGGACTGCCTGTGCAACCTCTGTAGGGTCCCGGTATGGCCTCATGTTACTAGTAGTGACACTGACCCGAGCCAAATGCAAAACGAGTGAAAAACATTCAGAAACGAAGAGTAGGGAAAAAATGTCAGTGGCCTCCACCTGTAAAACCATTCCTGTTTTGGGGGTCGTCTCATTGTTGCCCATCTAGTGCACCTGTTGTTCATTTCATGAATACCAAAGCAACTGAAACTGATGAACAACCCCCTCTGCGACTTACCTGACCAGATCATATCCCAGGAGGTTCACTGACTTGATGCAACTCGGATTACAAAGTCTGCCTTCCATTTTTTTAGCAGTGTATATATATAAATCTTTTTTTGGTTTTGGTTTCAGGGGGGCTCCCCAATCAGATTTAGAAGTGTCAAGATCAAATTAATTATAAAACGAAATTTATGTTCTGCTGAAATCTGTTGGAACGCTCCAGTCTACTTGTAACAAATGGATTTTTTTTTTTATATGGCGGTCAATTGGTATTCTGATAGTTGCATCTTCCTCTATGGGACTGCGATGTTTGCTGCCAGCATTTTGTTGTCTGTCCCCCCCCCCCACACACTCACTTTCCTCCGCACATCTGGCTGGGACAGCGGCTCCGCTCTCGCCTGACTTGCGGAAGGCGGAAATGTAATTAGCTCCTGGTTTCGTTTATTAGGGAATACACACTAGAGCGCGCCTGAACGTCGCCGGGGACTCGCCAGCTGGATAGATTAGACTTTGTTGCATCTGACAATTAGCGTTTCATAATTTGCACAGATTCATTTAACATGTTTTGTGAGCGGGAAAAAAATAAAAAGAGAGAGAAGCACATTGCCGCGTTTACCTGCAGGCGGGAGGCGCCATTCGCGGAGTGAAGAGAACTGTGAACAAGACATTTCCTGGCCAATGTGGTGGGTGGGAAGTGTTAGAACGTGTTGGATGGCGGCGCATCGAAAACAGAAACTTTTCTTTTTTTCCTTTTGGATGGAGTGTTGAGGCGTTGGAACTTCTGCCAGGTTTTTATTGGTGGATAAATGCAGCAGAGGTGCTAGATCTCCTGTTATCTGTTGTAAATCACCTTCTCAATGGTTCAAAATGCTTCCTTTTGGGCTGCTCACATGTACCCTGGTGGGGGTGGGGGGAGGGGTGCATACAGTTGTAATCCTATACCATGGTCATATACAGGGTATATACATACGGGTGGAGTCCTATACTATGGACATACACTATATTGGCAAATGTATTATCCCCACCCTCCATATCATGTGATTCAGGTGTTCCAATCCCCTCCATATCATGTGATTCAGGTGTTCCAATCCCCTCCATATCATGTAATTCAGGTGTTCCAATCCCCTCCATGGACACAGGTGTATACAGTCAAGCCCCTAGGCATGCAGACGGCTTCTACAAACATTGGTGAAAGAATGGGTCGCTCTCAGGAGCTCAGTGACTCCAAGCGTGGTCCCGTGATAGGTGGCCACCTGGGCAATAAGTCCATCCGTGACATTTCCTGGCTACTAAATATTCCACGCTCAACTGTTAGTGGGATTATAACAAAGTGGAAGCCACTGGGAACAACAGCAACTCAGCCACCAAGTGGTAGGCCACGTCACATGACAGGGCGGGGTCAGCGCATGCTGAAGCGCACAGTGCGCAGAAGTCACCAACTGTCTGCAGAGTCAATAGCTAAAGACCTCCAAACTTGGTGTGGCCTTCAGATGAGCCCAACAACAGTGCATAGAGAGCTTCATGGAATGGGTTTCCATGGCCGAGCAGCTGCATCCAAGCCTTCCATCACCAAGTGCAATGCAAAGAGTCGGATGCCGTGGTGTAAAGCACGCCGCCACTGGACTCTAGAGCAGCGGAGACGTGTTCTCCGGAGTGACCAACCACGCTTCTCTCTCTGGCAATCCGATGGACATGTCTGGGTTTGGCGGTGGCCAGGAGAACGGTACTTGCCTGACTGCATTGTGCCAAGTGTAAAGTTTGGTGGAGGGGGGATTATGGTGTGCGGTTGTTTTTCAGGAGTTGGGCTTGGCCCCCTAGTTCCAGTAAAGGGAACTCGTAAGGCGAGAGCATACCAAGACATTTTGGACAATTTCATGCCCCCAACTTTGTGGGAAGAGTTTGGGGATGGCCCCTTCCTGTTCCAACATGACTGCACACAAAGCAAGGTCCATAAAGACATGGAGGAGCCAGTTTGGGGTGGAGGAACTTGGCTGACCTCAACCCCATAGAACACCTTTGGGATGAATTAGACCTTCTAATGGAGGTGGGAAGGGAAGGTTTATTGATAGAGGTGGGGAGGAAAGGCTCATTGATGGTTGTGGGGAGGGAACGCTCATTGATGGTTGTGGGGAGGGAACCCTCATTGATGGGGTTGTGGAGGAAACGCTCATTGATGGAGGTGGGGAGGAAAGACTAATTGATGGTTGTGGGGAGGGAACCCTCATTGATGGTTGTGGGGAGGGAACCCTCATTGATGGTTGTGGGGAGGAAAAGCTCATTGATGGAGGTGGGGAGGAAAGGTTTATTGATGGAGATAGGAGAGAAGGCTCATTAATGGAGGTGGTGAGGAAAGACTAACTGATGGTTGTGGGGAGGGAACGCTCATTAATGGTTGTGGGGAGGGAAAGCTCATTGATGGGGTTGTGGAGGAAAGGCTTATTGATGGAGGTGGAGAGGGAAGGCTGGTCTGTGTAGCCTGATCCAATAGAAGAGCTACTGGAGCTCAAATTGGTAGAAAAGTGAATGCTGGTTCTGATAGAAAGGTGTCAGAACAATTGTTGTGTATGGGGCTGTGTAGCTGCAGACCGTTCAGGGTGTCCATGCTGACCCATGTCCACAGCCAAAAGCACCTACAATGGGCACGTGAGCATCAGAACTGGACCAAGGAGCCATGGAAGAAGATGGCCTGGTCTGATGATTTCAAGAATGGTTTGAAAAACACAATGCGTTTCAGGTGTTGACTTGGCCTCCAAATTCTCCAGATCTCAATCCAATTGAGCATCTGTGGGATGAGCTGGAAAAACAAGTTCGATCCATGGAGGCCCCACCTCCCAATTTACAGATCTAATTACTTGGTACCACCACAGCATACCTTCAGAGGTCTAGTGGAGTCCATGACTCGAAGGGACAGGGCTGTTAGGATGGTATAGCTGGCCAATGTATGTGAAGCACCAATTGGTCCAACAGATTCATTTGAGTCAGCAGTAGAGAAAAATGTTACCAACTTGCAACATTGTAACCAGGAAAATGTATCCCTTCATCCAGCAGATTATATTCTGCTCTTGAATACGGTGTGATCATTAGATTTCATGGGACCCAACTGCACATAAAGAATTCCCCTCCTCTGCTGCACTTCCTGTTGCAGGTTGACAACACCAAGCCTCTGCCTCGCAATCAGCTGCAGCACAGACGTGCGTTGTCATAGTGGGCCATTGGGCTGACTATCAGATATTAACCGCTTCCTGACCGCCCTATAGCGGCAGTACTGCTACAGGGCGGCAGGGATGCGCAAAATCACATCTATATACGTGATTTGCAATTCTGGGTAGGGGGCGCGAGCGCTACCTACCTACGCCGCTATTGGCTCCTCGGCATGTCAATCACCGGGTCCCAGCAGCTGATTCTCTGCCGGGACTAGGTGATTGTCGGCGGGGCTGACGGGAGAGGTCTGTGTGTAAACAACACAGATCTCTCCCCTGTCAGCACCAACATGCTGCTTTGTATTGCTCTGCAATACAAAGCAGCACATCTACATAGTAAAACAGCACACAGTTAACCCTTTGATCGCACCTCACGTTAACCCCTTCATGCCCAGTGCCATTAGTACAGTGTCAGGCACTGATCACTGAGCACTGATCACTGTATTGGTGTCACTGCGGATGTCAGTGGTAGTTAGTCAGCCCCCCCGTGTCAGAATGCCCGTTGCAGTCCCGCTATAAGTCGCTGATTGCCGCTATTACTTTTTTTTAGCGAAGACACGGAGCAGAATACATTTTGGCCTGAATTTATGAAGAAATTTTATTTTTTACATATTTTTTTACTGGACATGTTTTACAGCAAAAAGTCATAAAATAAAATATATATATATATATAATATTTTATTTATATATATATATATATATATATATATATATATAATATTTTTATATATAATATGATATATATATATATATATATATATATGATATATATTTATATATATATATATATGATATATATTTATATATATATATGTGTGTGTATATAAATATATATATATATTTTTTTTTTTTACTTTTTTTTTTTTTACTTTTTGCTGTAAAACATGTCCAGTAAAAAAAATTTAAAAAATAAAATATATAAATATATATATATTATATTATATAATATAACATAATTGTCTGTCTTTTTTTGTAAATAAAAACTGCACAGGCGATCAAATACCAACAAGAGAAAGTTCTATTTGTGGGGAAAAAATGACAAATTTAATTTGGGTGCGGCGTTGCATGACCGCGCAATTATCAATTAAAGTAGCGCAGTGCTGTATCGCAAAAATGGCCTGGTCAGAGAGGGGGGGGGGGGAATCCTCTGGAGGGGGAGGGGTTAAGGGTGTAGGGTTTTGTATTGGGACTGATGTGATTAGAATAAAACTCCCACGTGGCACGCGCTTGGAAAGGTTTTAGCGAGTTTGCTGACATGGCTCATCGTCAGTAGATATCTAGAGAGCAGAAGCAGGTAAGAATCTGCAATGTTGGCAGGAATGGATATGGTGGCTTGCATTGACTTGTGAGCGTCTGATAGTCCAGCATGGCCGGTGCCGGGTTGGTACAGATTACTGTAATGATACAGCGCTGTGTTGGGCTGTTGCACTCCCCTCCCCTCGCCGTGGTAGGATTGCTCTTCGTGGAGCTGGTAAGCGACCTTCGGCCTTCGCTGAGATGGGAAATTGATTTTCCTCCGGCTGGCTTGTTTGATCTGTTCAGGTGCTCGTGGAGTTGGGAAGAGCGGAGGCAGATGGGCCCTTACCTGTCCGATTTGTGACAGAAGCTTTCAGACGGAGCCCTTGAGAGTTACCCCCGGGGTCACGCCGATTACATCAAGACTCCCAACAGATCGCTCGAAATATATCTGCTTGCAAAAAGTTTGGTTATTTTGTTCTTTTTTTATTTGCAGGTTTGCGAAAAAAACAAATAATGATAAAATTGTAGACGTTAACCCTAACCCAACACAAATGGCGTGGGGTTTTTTTTCCATGAAATACCGTTTTTCATCTTTTTTCATCCTTTCAGCCACTTCCTGCAGGTCACTGCTCTGGACTGGTTTGTTGGTGACAACAGTGGACCATGTCTCTGCAAAATGTGTGCCGGGGATTTTCTCCAGCAGGGTCATCTGTGACAGGGTGACAACTCAGGAGATAAAATTAATACCACAGCGCAAAAATTAAAACAAATAATAAAATACCATCAGTGATAAAAAATATATGTAAATAAAATTAATAAAGTCCACGTCCCAAATAAACGGTGAAAAAAGTGATCCAATCAAAGAAACAGTGCCAAAGGAAATCCAAGGTGCCCACACCATCCGTGATCAGTACGTGCCGCACGCACCAAATTCAATGGACTCCTAGCTTATATGGCGTAAGAGTCAAACAAGCCTTTAGGTGAGATATGTTCTCCAGAATGGATCCCAATCGAGGAAAGATCTCTTGCTTGACAATCTCCAATGACTACAGGCCATTCGGATAAAACGTCTTCAACCTTTTACCAGCAATTACCTGGAGAGGATCCAGTCCCCATCGGCCCAGCTTCCAAAATCACTTCAAGGAAAAAGATCAACAAGAACGATGACATTACAACACGACCAGGGGAGGACTGACCATTTGGAAACTCGGGCACTGCCCGAGGGCACAGGATCAGTAGGGGGCCCCATGAGATGCCCCTGGTACCTTTTTCATAGGCTTTTTTGAGTTTGGGCAAGGACACAGGGGCCCCATGATCTCCTATTGCCCGGGGGCCCATGAGTTGTCAATCCGCCCCTGAACACGACTCAATGCTGTTCTACCAGGAATGCATTATTCGCATGGTTATTCCTTCCTGACAACTCAGGAGCACAACTGGGAAACCATTGTCACCCAGGAGGTATCTTCAACGTGCTTTATGGTGTGCATCTGCTTGCAAGCGTTTTTATGCACCTAAACAAGCAATATTTTTGGCCTTTCCTTACAGCAAGACTTAGGAAGGACCTGGGAGATCTTTTTATCCATGGCTAACAAGCCGCATGTTCTGTGCATTTGACATGATGTAGATTGTTTTAAGTGGCACCTTTATTAAACACCAAGCAGACCAGACAGGACTTCTTTCTAGTGGCCTGCAGTTGTGGCTCTTCTGCGGGAAAATGGACAAATCCATCATTGTGTATGGGCTACAACAATTTATGGGTTTTTCTTAAAGTATCTCATCCTCCTCTCTCTATATGTGTTGGTTATTTGATGGCAGAACTCTTCTCCCCTCTAAGTAGAGTTTTAAGCCAGCCATAGATAGTTGAAATCTCGGCCAGTTCAGCAGGGACTTGCCAAGATTCAAACCATCTATGGACAAGCTGATTGTACCCAAGTCGATCCATCGATTGACTTTGACACAACCAGAATGTCGGATTTTTATCACGCAGTTATTGCCAGTGGCTATAGTTACTAGAAATAATCACTGTGTTCTCCTGGCAGGGACAGCTCCCTGAGCACATCCCCGCCGAGAGAACACAATAGCTTCAACGGTGGGAGATGGATGGCCATAGAGTTTATATGGATGGATTGAGGAGATATGGATGGACTGGGATTGTCATAGAGGAGATATGGATGGATAATGATGGAGGAGATATGGATGGACTGGGATTGTCATAGAGGAGATATGGATGGACTGGGATTGTCATAGAGGAGATATGGATGGATAATGATGGAGGAGATATGGATGGACTGGGATTGTCATAGAGGAGATATGGATGGATAACAATAGAGGAGATATGGATGGATAATGATGGAGGAGATATGGATGGATAACAATAGAGGAGATATGGATGGATAATGATGGAGGAGATATGGATGGATAATGATGGAGGAGATATGGATGGATAATGATGGAGGAGATATGGATGGATAACAATAGAAGAGAGATGGATGGATAATGATGGAGGAGATATGGATGGACTGGGATTGTCATAGAGGAGATATGGATGGAGAACGATGGAAGAGATATGGATGGATAACGATAGAGGAGATACGGATGTATAACGATGGAGGAGATACGGATGGATAACGATAGAGGAGATATGGATGGATAATGATGGAGGAGATATGGATGGATAATGATGGAGGAGATACGGATGGATATCGATGGAAGAGATACGGATGGATAGTGATGGAGGAGATATGGATGGATAACGATGGAGGAGATATGGATGGATAGTGATGGAGGAGATATGGATGGATAGTGATGGAGGAGATATGGATGGATAACGATGGAGGAGATATGGATGGATAACGATGGAGGAGATATGGATGGATAATGATGGAGGAGATATGGATGGATAGTGATGGAGGAGATATGGATGGATAACGATGGAGGAGATATGGAGGAGATATGGATGGATAATGATGGAGGAGATATGGATGGATAACGATGGAGGAGATTATTTATTTATTACAGGTACTTATATAGTACCACCAATTTACGCCGCGCTTTACATATAAATTGTACATTTACATCAGTCCCTAACCCTCAAGGGGCGTACAATCTAAAGTCCCTAACTCACATTCATACACATACTAGGGCCAATTTAGACAGGAGCCAATTAACCTACGAGCATGTCTTTGGAGTGTGGGAGGAAACCCACGCAGGCACAGGGAGAACATGCAAACTCCAGGCAGGTGGTGCCATGGCTGGGATTTGAACCAATGACCCGAGTACTGCCAGGCGGAAGTGCTAACCATTTAGCCCCTGTGCTGCCCAGAGATATGGATGGATAATGATGGAGGAGATACGGATGGATAATGATGGAGGAGATATGGATGGATAACAATAGAGGAGATATGGATGGATAATGGTGGAGGAGATATGGATGGATAACAATAGAGGAGATATGGATGGATAATGATGGAGGAGATATGGATGGATAATGATGGAGGAGATATGGATGGATAATGATGGAGGAGATATGGATGGATAACAATAGAAGAGAGATGGATGGATAATGATGGAGGAGATATGGATGGACTGGGATTGTCATAGAGGAGATATGGATGGATAACGATGGAAGAGATATGGATGGATAACGATGGAGGAGATACGGATGGATAACGATGGAGGAGATACGGATGGATAGTGATGGAGGAGATATGGATGTATAACGATGGAGGAGATACGGATGGATAACGATAGAGGAGATATGGATGGATAATGATGGAGGAGATATGGATGGATAATGATGGAGGAGATACGGATGGATATCGATGGAAGAGATACGGATGGATAGTGATGGAGGAGATATGGATGGATAGTGATGGAGGAGATATGGATGGATAGTGATGGAGGAGATATGGATGGATAACGATGGAGGAGATATGGATGGATAACGATGGAGGAGATATGGATGGATAACGATGGAGGAGATATGGATGGATAACGATGGAGGAGATATGGATGGATAATGATGGAGGAGATATGGATGGATAACGATGGAGGAGATATGGAGGAGATATGGATGGATAACGATGGAGGAGATATGGATGGATAACGATGGAAGAGATACGGATGGATAACGATGGAGGAGATATGGATGGATAACGATGGAGGAGATATGGATGGATAACGATGGAGGAGATATGGATGGATAACGATGGAGGAGATATGGAGGAGATATGGATGGATAATGATGGAGGAGATTATTTATTTATTATTTATTACAGGTACTTATATAGTACCACCAATTTACGCCGCGCTTTACATATAAATTGTACATTTACATCAGTCCCTAACCCTCAAGGGGCGTACAATCTAAAGTCCCTAACTCACATTCATACACATACTAGGGCCAATTTAGACAGGAGCCAATTAACCTACCAGCATGTCTTTGGAGTGTGGGAGGAAACCCACGCAGGCACAGGGAGAACATGCAAACTCCAGGCAGGTGGTGCCATGGCTGGGATTTGAACCAATGACCCGAGTACTGCCAGGCGGAAGTGCTAACCATTTAGCCCCTGTGCTGCCCAGAGATATGGATGGATAACGATGGAGGAGATACGGATGGATAATGATGGAGGAGATATGGATGGATAATGATGGAGGAGATATGGATGGATAACGATGGAGGAGATAAGGATGGATAATGATGGAGGAGATATGGATGGATAATAATGGAGGAGATACGGATGGATAATAATGGAGGAGATACGGATGGATAACGATGGAGGAGATACGGATGGATAACGATGGAGGAGATATGGATGGAGGAGATATGGATGGATGGTGATAGAGGAGAGAGCCGTTCCCTACCACCCCACCCCCCACTCCACAGGGACAGATAGAAAGACACTCACTTTTACAGCTCTGGACATCTCCAGGACCGGCAGTCGGCTCTGCATACACCATCAAGCAGCCCGCAACCTCTCTCAGATTCCACCTGGTCCCCATACTGCATATGTCCCTTTTCCAAGGGGGCGGTGCTGCCCCCCTAAAAAATGCCGCCCTAGGCGAATGCCTTGTTTGCCTTGTGGTTAATACGCCCCTGCCTGGCACTGCATATATATACATATATAGATATATTATTATTACACACACACATATATATATACACACATTTTTTATCTTTTTTATTAAAGCGAGAACGCACGAGGAGTAGAAATGGCAATTTTTAGCCAAAACAGAAGGAATCTTTATATAGAATGTATCTTTATATAGAATGTATCTTTATATAGAATGTATCTTTATATACAATGTATCTTTATATACAATGTATCTTTATATAGAATGTATCTTTATATACAATGTATCTTTATATACAATGTATCTTTATATACAATGTATCTTTATATACAATGTATCTTTATATAGAATGTATCTTTATATAGAATGTATCTTTATATAGAATGTATCTTTATATACAATGTATCTTTATATACAATGTATCTTTATATACAATGTATCTTTATATACAATGTATCTTTATATACAATGTATCTTTATATAGAATGTATCTTTATATAGATTGTATCTTTATATAGAATGTATCTTTATATAGATTGTATCTTTATATAGAATGTATCTTTATATAGAATGTATCTTTATATAGATTGTATCTTTATATAGATTGTATCTTTATATACAATGTATCTTTATATACAATGTATCTTTATACATAACACTCATTTAATCACTTAACCCCCCGCCTGCCGCTCCCATTCCCAGCACATCGTGCCCGGCTCACCTCGCAGGTACTTAACATACCCCCCCACACCACCACCGCCCCCCCCCCCCCTTGCCGCTCTCATTCTGAACCTGTCAGCGACGAGCCTCTAATTACCTTCTAATTTTACAAACGCCGCACTTAGCGGTGACACAGAAATCCGGAGCAGCAATTGAGCCTGTCACCGGGAAGCTGCAGGAGAGGGATACAGAGGAGGGAGCGGAGAGGGGATCGGGGGACGTGACAGGCGGTTCAGGTTCACCGAAAATATCACTCCACGCCGAGAGCCGGAACTGTGCCGCTGCGCGGCCGGCCTGACATCTCTGTGCTGCTCTGCGCCGGTGTTACATGAGGCCGCGCTCTGCCGGCTGAGATGTGCCTAGGCGTACGTGCAGCCAAACCGACTCCTGGCGTCTTCACTTTGAAATTAAAGGAGCAGTCCATGTCAGGGGCGGACTGACAACTCATGGGGCCCCCGGACTATAGGGAATCATGGGGCCCCTGGTCCATGTACAACATTTAGTGCACATATATATATTTAATTCCTGGAATGGACTGTAATAAAAAAAATAAATATTTGCTTACCTGTACACTAGGCTGTTGTCACCTTCAAAGTAGCCCCCTTGTGAAGCGACGCGCTCTTCTAGACGACTGCGCCCCTGCCGCAAACATTCCTGGAATTCGTTCTCCGTTCTCATTCTCTTTGCTCTGCGCACTGGATGTCTGAAATGTCATCAAATCTGTGTCCATTTAAAGCATGTTTTAATTTTTGGAAACAGCCAAATGTCGCAGGGTCTAAAATCGGGGGAATAAGCTGATTGGTCAAGAGATTTCTGGATTCAGCACCATGATGATGCTCCTGCACATTCTCCACCATGACAATGCGCCTGCACATTCTCCACCATGACAATGCTCCTGCACTTTCTCCACCACGACAATGCTCCTGCACAGGAGCATTGTCGTGGTGGAGAAAGTGCAGGAGCATTGTTGTGGTGGAGAATGTGCAGGAGCATTGTCGTGGTGCTGAATCCATTTGTCAGGCCAGAGTTCTGGTCTTTTCCTTCCTGCATAGCAGCATTGTCGTGGTGGAGAAAGTGCAGGAGTATTGTTGTGGTGGAGAATGTGCAGGAGCATCGTCGTGGTGCTGAATCCATTTGTCAGGCCAGAGTTCTGGTCTTTTCTTTCCTGCATAGGAGCGTTGTCGTGGTGGAGAAAGTGCAGGAGCATTGTTGTGGTGGAGAATGTGCAGGAGCATTGTCGTGGTGCTGAATCCATTTGTCAGGCCAGAGTTCTGGTCTTTTCCTTCCTGCATAGCAGCATTGTCGTGGTGGAGAAAGTGCAGGAGTATTGTTGTGGTGGAGAATGTGCAGGAGCATCGTCGTGGTGCTGAATCCATTTGTCAGGCCAGAGTTCTGGTCTTTTCTTTCCTGCATAGGAGCGTTGTCGTGGTGGAGAAAGTGCAGGAGCATTGTTGTGGTGGAGAATGTGCAGGAGCATCGTCGTGGTGCTGAATCCATTTGTCAGGCCAGAGTTCTGGTCTTTTCCTTCCTGCATAGCAGCATTGTCGTGGTGGAGAAAGTGCAGGAGTATTGTTGTGGTGGAGAATGTGCAGGAGCATCGTCGTGGTGCTGAATCCATTTGTCAGGCCAGAGTTCTGGTCTTTTCTTTCCTGCATAGGAGCGTTGTCGTGGTGGAGAAAGTGCAGGAGCATTGTTGTGGTGGAGAATGTGCAGGAGCATTGTCGTGGTGCTGAATCCATTTGTCAGGCCAGAGTTCTGGTCTTTTCCTTCCTGCATAGCAGCATTGTCGTGGTGGAGAAAGTGCAGGAGTATTGTTGTGGTGGAGAATGTGCAGGAGCATCGTCGTGGTGCTGAATCCATTTGTCAGGCCAGACTTCTGGTCTTTTCTTTCCTGCATAGGAGCGTTGTCGTGGTGGAGAAAGTGCAGGAGCATTGTTGTGGTGGAGAATGTGCAGGAGCATTGTCGTGGTGCTGAATCCATTTGTCAGGCCAGAGTTCTGGTCTTTTCCTTCCTGCATAGCAGCATTGTCGTGGTGGAGAAAGTGCAGGAGTATTGTTGTGGTGGAGAATGTGCAGGAGCATCGTCGTGGTGCTGAATCCATTTGTCAGGCCAGAGTTCTGGTCTTTTCTTTCCTGCATAGGAGCGTTGTCGTGGTGGAGAAAGTGCAGGAGCATTGTTGTGGTGGAGAATGTGCAGGAGCATCGTCGTGGTGCTGAATCCATTTGTCAGGCCAGAGTTCTGGTCTTTTCCTTCCTGCATAGCAGCATTGTCGTGGTGGAGAAAGTGCAGGAGTATTGTTGTGGTGGAGAATGTGCAGGAGCATCGTCGTGGTGCTGAATCCATTTGTCAGGCCAGAGTTCTGGTCTTTTCTTTCCTGCATAGGAGCGTTGTCGTGGTGGAGAAAGTGCAGGAGCATTGTTGTGGTGGAGAATGTGCAGGAGCATTGTCGTGGTGCTGAATCCATTTGTCAGGCCAGAGTTCTGGTCTTTTCCTTCCTGCATAGCAGCATTGTCGTGGTGGAGAAAGTGCAGGAGTATTGTTGTGGTGGAGAATGTGCAGGAGCATCGTCGTGGTGCTGAATCCATTTGTCAGGCCAGACTTCTGGTCTTTTCTTTCCTGCATAGGAGCGTTGTCGTGGTGGAGAAAGTGCAGGAGCATTGTTGTGGTGGAGAATGTGCAGGAGCATTGTCGTGGTGCTGAATCCATTTGTCAGGCCAGAGTTCTGGTCTTTTCCTTCCTGCATAGCAGCATTGTCGTGGTGGAGAAAGTGCAGGAGTATTGTTGTGGTGGAGAATGTGCAGGAGCATCGTCGTGGTGCTGAATCCATTTGTCAGGCCAGAGTTCTGGTCTTTTCTTTCCTGCATAGGAGCGTTGTCGTGGTGGAGAAAGTTGGAGACACGTTTTCTTGTGTTAAAGCTTTGTGCTGCTTGGGGCTCTTTTTCAGCGGGAACGCGGGGGAACGCACCTCCAGCACTGAATGTATGTACTGGCAAGGGATGCTGGGGTGTGCTGGAGGGTCTATTGATACTGATGAGGGGGTCATCTGTTGTTGCTTGGGGGAATCTATTGTTGCTGGGTGGTCTATTGTTCTGGGGAGGTCTATTGATGCTGGTGGGGGATATACTGTTGCTAGGTGGTCAATTGTCGATGAGATGGATCTGCTGTTGAGAGAGGGGTCTATTATTGCTGATTGTTGGAGGGTCTATTGATGCTGGCTGAGGGGAGATCTGTTGTTGGGGGGGGGGTATTTTGTGCTGGGGAGGTCTATTGATGCTGGTGGGGGATCTATTGTTGCTGGGTTGTTAATTGTTGATAAGATGGATCTGCTGTTGAAAGAGGGGTCTATTATTGCTGATGGTTGGTGGGTCTATTGATGCTGGCTGAGGGGAGATCTGTTGTTGCCAGGGGGACCTATTGTTGCTGGGGGGTGTCTATTGATACTGGTGGGAGATCTATTGTTGCTGTGTGGTCAATTGTTGATTAGATGGATCTGCTGTTGTGAGAGGGGTCTATTATTGCTGATTGTCAGAGGGTCTATTGATGCTGGCTGAGGGGAGATCTGTTGTTGCTGGGGGGGGGTGTTCTATTGTGATGGGGAGGTCTATTGTTGCTGGGTGGTCAATTTTTGATGAGTTGAATCTGCTGTTGAGAGAGGGGTCTATTATTGCTGATTGTTTTTGGGTCTATTGATGCTGGCTGAGGGGAGATCTGTTGTTGCTGTGAAGTCTTATGTTGCTGGAGGGGGTCTATTGATGCTGGCTGAGGGGAGATCTGTTGTTGTTGGAGGGGGTCTATTGATGCTGGCTGAGGGGAGATCTGTTGCTGCTGGAGGGGGTCTATTGATGCTGGCTAAGGAGAGATCTGTTGTTGTTGGAGGGGGTCTATTGATGCTGGCTGAGGGAAGATCTGTTGTTGTTGGAGGGGGTCTATTGATGCTGGCTGAGGGGAGATCTGTTGCTGCTGGAGGGGGTCTATTGATGCTGGCTGAGGGGAGATCTGTTGCTGCTGGAGGGGGTCTATTGATGCTGGCTGAGGGGAGATCTGTTGTTGCTGGAGGGGTCTATTGTTGCTGGCTGAGGGGAGAGCTGTTGTTGCTGTGGGGTCTATTGTTGCTGGAGGGGGGTCTATTGTTACTGGCTGCAGGGGATCTAGTTTCCTGCTTTTCTTGTTATCATTAACAAATTCCATACAAATTACTTAGCACCACAAAATGATACTTGGTTCTGTATTCTCTAAAAAGGCGGTACTGGGAGAGGGTGGAACCAATGAACCGTGCTCGGAGGTGCGTAGGGGGCGGAGACAAGGGGTCACTTGGAAAGGGAGAGTTCCTGCACCTAGTGCTGCTCATGTTTTGAGGAACCTGGAATGTATTTTGCACGTATAAGTGAGCTTCAATCGCTTCATTTGGGCCTGAAGCCAAAGCTGACCTTACCGTTGGCCATGGTGGAGACATCGGGTTGTAATTTTTCAAGGACTGATGGAAGCGGTGCCGTGAAACGAGTGAAATAAATAATTGCAGGCGATCCCCCGCTCCTGAGATCTCGGGAGCCGCTTTGATTTTTGACCGTTTTAGCACTTCACATAAATCCATAGTATAGATCACACGGAGAGACAGTTTATCATTTCATGTTCCCTGCTTTGTAAAACCATTTTTTGTGTTGCTTTCCTCGGTAAGCTGAAGGTTGATGTTTGTTAATCTTCCAAACGTTCACGTGATGTCCATCCACTGATGTCAAACATCCAGCTCCCTTGTTAATAGAAGGCAGCCTGTGTACTCCGGGCTCTGCATGCAAAAAAAAAGAACAGGTGAAAGATTGGAGCCGGCGGAGATAGCAGAGGGCAAAGGTGGCCTATGTGATCTGGGTGGTGATGTGATGTGACTGCCGAGAAAAACCGAAACGGGGAGCAGAGGTGGGATTGATTAAGATTTGTTTATGTGGTTATTTTCCAGGGAGCTTAAATAAGAAAAATATCCCGTCTTCTCGTTTTATTGCAGAATTTGCCTCAAAATGACACTTGGTATTCCTTCCAGATTGGGCTCCTCCGTGTTCTCACAGTCCGTATACAGCACTCTGAGTGCTCCTTCTAGTAGAATCCTGTCAGCATTCTTGGTGAACGAATGCTAATATCAGGTATAAAAGGAGAAGTATTGTATTCTGTAAGTCTCTTACTTGTAGGCCAAGTATGGTCAATGTTCCACACTGAAAGGCAGTATGCTGGGTCACCCACTGGGACCTTGTATTCCTTGAGTTCTTCTGTCCATGTCTATGTGATGGAGCTTCCTCTGCCTTGAGGTCTTACTCCTCATTCTACCTTTTCTCAAGCTGCCTTTTACGACCAGGGTTACATGGAGCATGTGGGTTCCTCCTAGAACTTTGGCAGATTGACCTCCTGCTTCATGGTACCTGTATAGTTCCGAAGTCAATCTCATTGGGCCTCTGGAAACGCTCATCTCTAAGTAACTTTTGGATATCAGTGATCTTGGTGTCGTTGGTCACTTATCAAAGAGACAAGTACGGCACTTCTCCACTGACCATCAATGTTTGGGAGCATTTTTTCACTGAACACAATCATACAGGAAGGGGGAAGGGGCTTCTGCACTGGTTTTCAGTGATAAAGGGCCAATCTTCCACTGATATAACACTCCTCCAATGGCCACCAGTGTAAGGAACCCTTCTTCACTGGGTACCTATGTAAGAAAGTATTTCTCCAGTATCCACCAATGTAAGGTGATCCTCCACTGACCACCAACTTTAAAGGGGTCCTTCTTTGCTGATCACCAATATAAGGAGGTCCTTCTCCACTGACCACCAATGTGAGGAGGTCCTTCTCCACTGACCACCAATTTGAGGAGGTCCTTCTCCACTGACCACCAATGTGAGGAGGTCCTTCTCCACTGGCCACCAATGTAAGGAGGTCCCGCCCCACTGATAATCAATGTAAAGAGCCCCCCTACTTAACCACCAATGCAAGGAGGTCCTGCTCCTCTGGACCTCTATGTAAGATGGCCCTTATCCCACTGGTATTATTGTAAGGGGACCATCTTCTACTGACCACCAATGCAAGGGGACCCTCTTCTACTCACCACCAATGTAAGGAGGTCCTTCTCCACTGGCCAACTATGTAAGGAACTGCCTCACCATTTAAGACCAATATAAGAAGGCCTTCCCTCCCTACTAACCATCAATGTATAGGAGTCCTCTTCCACTGGCCTTCAGTGTAGGATGACCTGCCTCCCACTGACCTTATTGTAAGGGGATCTTCCTCCATTAGCCACCAGGGTAAGGGGATCCTTCTCCACTGACCACAAATGTAAGGAGGTCTCTCTCCACGGATCATCATTGTAAGTTGGACCCCCTCCCTAACCACCAATGTAAGGAGGTCCTTCTCCACTGGTCTTCTATGTAAGAATGACCTTCTCTCACTAACATTAATGTAAGGAGACCCTCTTCATTTGACCACCAATGTAAGGGGATCGTCTTTTACTGACCACCCATATAATGTGGTCCTTCTACATTGACCACCAACATAAAGAATTCCCTCTCTACTGAACACTAATGTAGGGATGTCCCCCTCCCTGCTGACCACCAATGTAAGGGATTCCTTCTCCGCTGGCCTTCAGTGTAAGATGGCCCTTCTCCCACTGACCCTATTCTAAGGGGGTCTTTCTCCATTAGCCTTCAGTGTAAGATGGCCCTTGTTCCGCTGACCTTTTTTTAACAAGATTCTCCTCCACTGGCCACCAGTGTAAGGGGGTCCTTCTCTACTGCCCACTGTCATGGAAATTTTGTATTGTTGGTCGAACTTTAAATGTGTCATATATGAGTGTTATTCATATGTCACTGGTGTGGCTTAATTAAAGCTCTGAAGGCTGCAATTGGGCCATGCCATGTACAATGTATGTATTACAGTACTCAGCTTGGTAATGGATGAGATGGCAGATCTGCGCTTATAGACCGGCGTGTATACCACCACGGCATTCGATGCGAATGTCGCTGGCAGTAGACCGTGGGCCTGTATCCACATATCAGCAGCATAGTACCACATGGGCTTCATAACGCAAGGCGCCAAGCGGTGTGAACTCCACGTGTAGGCTTATGTATATCTTACAACCCATTACCAACTTGAAACTGTATCTTGGATGGATGTGTTTTAATAAAGATCGTACCGGGCCCATCCAGGTACAGACTGGTGTTTAGCTTAGGGAATACTTGTACAAAGGATTTGCATGCCAATGGGAGCTAGTAGGACAGGAAATATGACCTCAGATGGCTCATGGGGGGGAAGGGGAGGAAGTCTGCTGACCTCAGAAGGCTCATGGGGGAGGACCAGTGATAGATAATAGGAAAGGCTATGCTCCAATCGGAATGTACATCCTGTGTATAGGCACTCCCCATTGCATTGTTCGGTGGGAGGGGATTGACTTTATTCATGTGGGGGGCATGTGTGTATTTTTAATAAAACCAGGGGCTGAGTCTGAAACCGGCCCTTATGTGAATTCAACCATCAACCTGAGAGTGTCGTTTGATCATTCTAGTGTAACGGAGCTCCATCATCCCCACATTTCAACAGAAGCTAAAAGTAGTTGGATGGGCAGGAATCGTGTAGTTTAGCTACAGTCGTGGTAAGCAAGATTCGCACAGCTTTATGGGGGATTTCTGCGCATCCAACTGCGAGTACTCACGGTAAGGAGAAATTCGTTAAAGCGAATTTCCAAGACACCACCAATGTAAGGAGGTCCTCCTCCACTGGTCTTCTATGTAAGATGACCCCTTTTCAATTGACAATAATGTAAGGGGAGCCCTCTCAACTGACCACCGATGTAATGGGATCTTCTTCTACTGACCACCAACATAAGAAAATCCATCTCCATTGAACACTGATGTAAGGAAGTCGATATCCCCATCCCTACTAACCACCACTGTAAGGTATTCCTTCTCCACTGGCCTTTAGTGTAAGATGGCCCTTCTCCCACTGACTTTATTTTAAGGGAGTCCTTCTCCACTGGCCACAAATGTAAAAGGGCACTTATCGAATGACCACTAATGTAATGTGATCCTCATTCATGTAAGGGGCCCCTCTCCACTGAGGACAAATATAGGGGGGACCTTCTTCACAGGCCACCAATGTAAGTAGGTCCCAATCCACTGGCAACCAGTAAAAGGGGGCCCCTCTCCTCTGAGTACAAATATAGGGAAGACTTTCTTCACTGACCACCAATGTAAGTAGGTCTCAATCCACTGGCAACCAGTAGAAGGAGGTCCTTCTCTGCTGAGGACAAATATAGGGGGGACCTTCTTAATTGATGACCAATGTGTGTAGGTCCCAATCCACTGGCAGCCAGTAAAAGGGGGTCCTTCTCCATTGAGGACAAATATAGGGGGGACCTTCTTAATTGGCCACCAATGTATATAGGTCCCAATCCACTGGCAACCAGTAAAAGGGGGCCCCTCTCCACTGAGGACAAATATAGGGGGGACCTTCTTAATTGGCCACCAATGTATATAGGTCCCAATCCACTGGCAACCAGTAAAAGGGGGCCCCTCTCCACTGAGGACAAATATAGTGGAGACCTTCTTCACTGACCACCAATGTAAGTAGGTCCCAATCCACTGGCAACCAGTAAAACGGGCCCCTCTCCACTGAGGACAAATATAGGGGGGGCCTTCTTAATTGACCACCAATGTAAGTAGGTCCCAATCCACTGGCAGCCAGTAAAAAGGGGCCCCTCTCCACTGAGGACAAATATCTGGGGATCTTCTTCACTGACCACCAAAGTAAATAGGTCCCAATCCACTGGCAACCAGTAAAAGGGGGTCCTTCTCCACTGAGGACAAATATAGGGGGGACCTTCTTAATTGACCACCAATGTGTGTAGGTCCCAATCCACTGGCAGCCAGTAAAAGGGGGTCCTTCTCCACTGACCACTAATGTGAGAGGGTATCCTAAGATATACATAGAAACAGGAGACTGAGGCTGACTTGTAGACTGTTGCTAGTGGACACAGATGGGAATTGGGGTGCCGAAATCTCACAGCCAAGGTCTTAAGTGATGTAAAAAGTAGATGGTGGAAACGGCAAACATACATTTTGAGGTAGAACAACCCTTTAAAAAAAACTCTACGGATTATCTTTTAAAGTAGAATATTGTGTATGTGGTTCTCTAAGAAACAGACTTGAGGGAAATTGTAGAGCTGTCAAGTTGTAGATTCGATTACACAGCTCGGGGACAAGAGAGGTGAAGAGCAGTAACGGGGTCTTTTCAGCAGAGAAGCAGTGAGCTCCCTTACAAAGGCAGAGACGAGATGGAGTCCATACATTATGTACCGAAATGAAGGATATGGCAAGGAGTTTGTCATTTGTCTGCTGCCTCCTTCCATCCTTGACAGCTTGATGCAAGTGAAATGTCTTATTTACTGCCAAGAAGAATCTTTTTTAAATACCAGCTGCACAGCTCAAGGACTGTCAGAGAAATGACTGTATTTCTCAGGCCTCATTTTACGCTGTCCTGACTGTCCGCCGGCGAGCGAGTCGAGCTTTGCTTGCGCCTTCCCAAGGCCGGAAAACCGTTTTTTTTTATTGTGATTCCTATTTCTACTTTTCACCCATCGATCTTTTTTTTTTTTGAGGAATTGATTTTCTGAAAGATAACCAAGAAAAGCACAGTGCAAACATGTCGGAGGACTTGTCACAGGATGTGAAAAAGCTGTTGACAATATGAGAAGGAGGGGAAAAAAAAAAACGAGAAAAGTCTCATTTCTTCCATTTGCCCTTAATGGAAGCTTTTTAAAGCTAAATGTCTTCTTGTCGGCTGACGGCGAGCTGCTGGAAATGGGCGTTCTTAGAGAGCAATTCCGCCATCGAAGAGCTGCTAACCCTGCAGCGGCACTAAATATAGAAAGTTCTCTCAGCTTTCAGTCATTTGTTCTGGGTAATCCACTGCAGCCTGATTTTCACAGAACATCTAACCGGATCAGTAGGTGGGCAGTAGGAGTGGATTTCCCGACACATGCTGAGTATATGGCTTTATCTCTCTCTTCCTTTTCTCTCTTCTTTCTCTTAAGCCTCGTACACACTATGAGAAAATCGGACAACCGGTCATCCCATGTTCCACAACGATGCGTCACGATGTAACTGACGAGGGCATTAACTTGTAGGAACATTCCTGGACATCAAAGGCAAATGTTCTTTCCTGTGTATGATTTCTGTGTTTGTTACCTCCTTCCTCTGGGTGCTCTTTGCTCCTGATCATGCGTGTCTCTCCACCCAATTATTTCCATACGATTATTGTACACGAGCGAAAATCGGATGTTGGGAGTCGTGTACACACTATATGAAAATTGAATGATCGTCCCTCATTTGGAATTTTTATTCAGACTTTCTTATGGTGTGTGCCCAGCTCAACTCTCAGTTTCTATCTTCCTCCTGCTCTTTTTCTTTCTTTTCCCTTTTCCTCCCTCCTTCTTCTCCTTTCCCTTTCTTTTTTCCCTTCCTTCCTTTCCTTTTCCTTTCCCCTTTCCTTTCCTTTCCTTTCCCTTTCCTTTCCTTTCCTTGAAACATAGAAAAGTTATGGCAGAAAAAGTACCCTTTTCTTTCCCTCTTCTTTTCCTTTCCTTTACTTCTTCCTTTCCTTTCTCTCTTCCTTCCCTTTCCATCCCTCTCCTTCTTCCTTTTTCTTCCCTCTCCTGTCCTTTCCTTTGCTTTCCTTTCCTTTCCTTGAAACATAGAAAAGTTACAGCAGAAAAAGCCTGAGTGGCCCATCGAGTCTGCCCATTTTTTTGTGGGGAGTGGGGGTTTCCTACACTTTCCTTTCCCTCTTCTTTTCCTTTCCTTTACTTCTTCCTTTCCTTTACTTCTTCCTTTCCTTTCCTTCCCTCTCCTTCTTACTTTCCTTTCCCTTCCCTCTCTTTCTCTTCCTTCTCCATCTTACTTCCCCTTTCTCTCCCTCTTCCCTCTCACTCTTCCTTTCCCTCTCCCTCTTCCCTCTCCCTCTTCCCTCTCACTCTTCCTTTCCCTCTCCCTCTTCCCTCTCCCTCTTCCCTCTCCCTCTCCCTCTTCCCTCTCACTCTTCCTTTCCCTCTCCCTCTTCCCTCTCCCTCTCCCTCTTCCCTCTCACTCTTCCTTTCCCTCTCCCTCTTCCCTCTCCCTCTTCCTTTCCCTCCCCCTCTTCCCTCTCCCTCTTCCTTTCCCTCTCCCTCTCTCCCTCTTCCTTCCCCCCCTCTCTCCCCCCCCCCCCCCCCTCTCTCTCTCTCTCTCTCTCTCTCTCTCTCCCCCTCTCTCTCTCTCTCTCTCTCTTTCTCTCTCTCTCTTCCCCCCCTCTCTCTTTCTCCCTCTCCCTTTCCTTTTTCTCTCCCTTCCTTTCTCCCTTCATTCCCCTTTCTACTTTACTTATCTTATATTTTTTTCTTTCCTTTCTCCTTTTCTCTTCTCTTTTTTCCTTTCATTTTTTCCTTTTTCATTTTCCCTTTTCCTCTTGCTCTCTCTCTCTCTCTCACCACCAATCACGTGAACTTTCAAGGCAGACTTGAACCTGATTGGTGTCTCTGAGCCCTTTCCTAACCCTTGCATTATTTATATATCCATCGTGCTGTATATAATAGTCAGTATGGCGCCCACAGTGAGTGTTCCTCCATCACCCGCAGACATGTTCCAGGATCACCAGAATACCAACAGAAGGAAGGGGACAGGAGGCGCGACAAACTATAAAGGGTGGTAAAAAAGCATGAGCAAATGAATGCTGAAACGCCTGCGCTGGATGATGAGCTCCACAATGTCAGTAACCCCACATGGAGTATTTTTGGGGAATGCAAGCCTTGCTGCCCTCAATGGACCGGGGAAATCCAAAGGAACTGTGTGCAAAGAAACAGTTGGCTTTACGAGGTTGACATGCACATGGGGAGCACAGACTGCCGCTCTTTATACAAAGAAACAAACGGAGCGCGCGGGCCTAGTGCCTGATCACTGTGATTGGCTGTCACGGTGATCACATGGTCAGGAGTCTGCCCCTGACTTCTAATTGTGAACAATGACCAGGAGCGGTCAGCGACAGTGTGGGGTTAGGCTCACTGGGCGCTCCCGGCACAAGCAGGGCCAGCTCTCCGTATATTTATGGCACCCGGCATTAATGCCTACCACTTACTCAGCTGGGTTTATGAGGTTGACATTCACATGGGGAGCGCAGACTGACGCTCTATATACAAGGAAACAAACAGAGAGCGGGTGGGCCTAGTGCATCACCTTCTAAAAATGAGATTTATTGAATAAAAAGTAGTATACTCACAAAAGAATAAAATCAAAGGCTCCTCACAAAAAAAGACAGCATGGTCCAATCTCCCTAGATGGCTGGTGCGTTTCGAGGGCTCTGAGGAAGAGGTTCTGCCTCAAAACGCCATTTGGACGCCTACAGTCCCCCAACAGCCACCATCAAGGGAGATTGGACCATGCTGTCTTCTTTTGTGATGTGCCTTTGATTTTATTCTTTTGTGAGTATACTACTTTTTATTCAATAAATCTCATTTTTAGAAGGTGATGCAGTAGGCCCGCATACCCCCTATGAATACTTGCGGGTGCACGAAACGCGTCAGATGGGCGTAAAGACGTCACGCCGCCGCCGGCACCATGTGGGTCCCGGCTGCCATCTTCCTTTGGATTATCTGGTTAGTAATGATTTTACTCTTATGCTTGCTAGATCGAATAAATCAATATTGTTAATCAGTATCACGTTATTGGGCCTCTTTTCTTTTTGGGGCTCCTTGTGAGCTTCCTACCACCCACAGTCATGTTTAAGGAGGACAGAGCCATGCTTAATGAATGAGTGAGCAGAGTACGGGAACAGACCAGACCACGCTCCGGAGGGAATCCTGGATCTAAAACCTTAAGAGGGGTTATCTCTTACATGCGCATATTGATTGTGCATCTGGTGAGTGCGCAATCTATTATTGGTTTGGATATCTCCACCTTTTGAATTGACTATAGAGATCTCCGTGATTCTCTGAGCACTCAACCCACAGGGATATTGCGGACTGGACACTCACAACCATTATCAATTAGTCACGACACAGTGACTTATGTGTGGACTATATCTGTTGCACTTTATTGTATTTTGCACCATAGTATGTTATATACCACATTAATTGTGCACGTTCAGACACTGCTTCTAAGCATTCCAGCACTTTATTCATTTATGTTTGTTTTATGTATTATTTATGATCCCCCAGCGCTGCACCCTCTGCATATATGTTTGATTTGAGGTTGTTTGGTACCTTTCGGTGTACAGCGGCTATAGCGACTTTTAGCGCTCACTTACCCATTACTTGATCACATGATTGGGAAGTCCACCTCCAGCATGCGATATTTGAACCCCTTAAAGGACCAGCTCCCGCCAACTGGAAGGGGTTGAAGTGCACCTAAACTCTAAACTGCAAAAAAATGGTTTGGCTTTAGGACACTTCGTAGCCCAACTCCAGCCCAAACCTTTTTGTTGTCACTGTCCGAGTTCCTATTGGGGAGATTATTCCTCACTTCCTGTCAGGAACTGAATAATTGACAAACCTGTCCAACGGGGACACGGACAAAAACACATTTTGGGTCAGGAAAGAATGTTCTTTCCCGTCCCGACACTTTTTGTATGGGTGTCATTGGGTCAGGAAGTGAAGGAAAACCCTCCTTCCACCGCTGGGGGAGGGACAAGGCCTGTAAGTATGTCTGAACTGCAGCAAAGGAAAAATCAGGTCTCCTGCCCTGCCAAGCAGGACTGTGCTGTGTGGCAGAGCTGTGTAAATCTCAGGACTGGATGGACTGAAATACAAACAGCCCTGTTATATGTATTTCATCTGCGTATGTATTTGTTTGCCTGGAGTTCTCCTTTAAGGCTTCATGTTCACCATTGATGATCTTTATGGGGAAGACGAAAGACGGGGGGAATAAATGATACCTGTATGAGATTTTGATTTAATATCGTTCACTTAAATCGAGTTACAACCACTGGAACACCCACCAAATGTTCCTGGGTTCTAGGGAGGGTGCCAGATTTTGTTCTTGGAAAATGCTGTCTCTGGCAGATTCCCGGCGCTGTTTGTTCCTTTTTAGATTAATGTTTATCCCGTAAAAATCACAAATGATACTCAGAGATATTAAAAAAATCCCGCTGAGATGTTTTTACAGCTAAGGAGGAAATCCATTGTAACCCCAACAATCCCAACACAACATCATTAAAGAGATCCCTCCACCACACCATCCCTACACCAGGTATCATCACCGTCTTGTGGTCCAAGCACTGCACCCACACCATCCCTACACCAGGTATCACCGTCTTGTGGTCCAAGCGCTGCACCCACACCATCCCTACACCAGGTATCATCACCGTCTTGTGGTCCAAGCGCTGAACCCACACCATCCCTACACCAGGTATCATCACCGTCTTGTGGTCCAAGCGCTGCACCCACACCATCCCTACACCAGGTATCATCACCGTCTTGTGGTCCAAGCGCTGCACCCACACCATCCCTACACCAGGTATCATCACCGTCTTGTGGTCCAAGCGCTGAACTCACACCATCCCTACACCAGGTATCATCACCGTCTTGTGGTTCAAGCGCTGCACCCACACCATCCCTACTCCAGGTATCATCACCGCCTTGTGGTCCAAGCGCTGCACCCACACCATCCCTACACCAGGTATCATCACCGTCTTGTGGTCCAAGCGCTGCACCCACACCATCCCTACACCAGGTATCATCACCGTCTTGTGGTCCAAGCGCTGAACCCACACCATCCCTACACCAGGTATCATCACCGTCTTGTGGTCCCAGCACTGCACCCACACCATCCCTACACCAGGTATCATCACCGTCTTGTGATCCAAGCGCTGCACCCACACCATCCCTACACCAGATATCATCACCGTCTTGTGATCCAAGCACTGCACCCACACCATCCCTACACCAGGTATCATCACCGTCTTGTGATCCAAGCACTGCACCCACACCATCCCTACACCAAGTATCATCACCGTCTTGTGATCCAAGCGCTGCACCCACACCATCCCTACACCAGATATCATCACCGTCTTGTGATCCAAGCACTGCACCCACACCATCCCTACACCAGGTATCATCACCGTCTTGTGATCCAAGCGCTGCACCCACACCATCCCTACACCAGATATCATCACCGTCTTGTGATCCAAGCACTGCACCCACACCATCCCTACACCAGGTATCATCACCGTCTTGTGATCCAAGCACTGCACCCACACCATCCCTACACCAGGTATCATCACCGTCTTGTGATCCAAGCACTGCACCCACACCATCCCTACACCAGGTATCATCACCGTCTTGTGATCCAAGCGCTGCACCCACACCATCCCTACACCAGGTATCATCACCGTCTTGTGATCCAAGCGCTGCACCCACACCATCCCTACACCAGATATCATCACCGTCTTGTGATCCAAGCGCTGCACCCACACCATCCCTACACCAGGTATCATCACCGTCTTGTGATCCAAGCGCTGCACCCACACCATCCCTACACCAGGTATCATCACCGTCTTGTGGTCCAAGCACTGAACCCACACCATCCCTACACCAGGTATCATCACCGTCTTGTGGTCCAAGCACTGAACCCACACCATCCCTACACCAGGTATCATCACCGTCTTGTGGTCCAAGCACTGAACCCACACCATCCCTACACCAGGTATCATCACCGTCTTGTGATCCAAGCGCTGAACCCACACCATCCCTACACCAGATATCATCACCGTCTTGTGATCCAAGCACTGCACCCACACCATCCCTACACCAGGTATCATCACCGTCTTGTGATCCAAGCGCTGAACCCACACCGTCCCTACACCAGGTATCATCACCGTCTTGTGATCCAAGCACTGCACCCACACCATCCCTACACCAGGTATCGTCACCGTCTTGTGATCCAAGCGCTGCACCCACACCATCCCTACACCAGGTATCATCACCATCTTGTGATCCAAGCACTGCACCCACACCATCCCTACACCAGGTATCATCACCGTCTTGTGGTCCAAGCGCTGCACCCACGCCATCCCTACACCAGGTATCATCACCGTCTTGTGATCCAAGCGCTGCACCCACACCATCCCTACACCAGGTATCATCACCATCTTGTTGCCGGAGCACATAGCCGGGCCACTGACTTAACCTATCTCCTGTATTAAACCCAAAAGCAAACATTTATTATATTGCCGCATACTAGTTCTTAGATGTGATGGTTGCATTCGTTTTCTTTTTTTTGGACTTGCTTTTCTTTATTTTCTCTCGGTGATTCTGCCAGTAAGTCTGTTGTTTTTCAAAAGAGCAAGCTGTCCTGCAGATGTAGCAGTTACAGAGATGAGACAAACCATTTACCACTGGACAGGGATACTTACTACAATCAGCTTTTATTGATGTAAACCCTTTCCAAAAGGAAAACAAAAACTGTTACTGTAACTGATTATAAAGTGTGAGCTGGAGTTTGACTTCAATTTGTTAGTGTATATAAATCTGATAGTCCATCTAACACTCCCCTCCCCCCCCCCACCCCAGACTGACAATGCTGCTGTCCAAAGGTGCCCCCTGTGTGTCTTCATCCAGAGCGGGGGCGCTCTAACACAGGAGGTGTGTTACTGGCCAGATCACCAGGTGACAACAGGGGGGAAAAGCCTTAAAAAAGAAAACGAATGCAGCCGCCACATCTAATGACTGGTAAGCTGAGATATATAACTTTTTCGGTTTTTATATAAGTCTCATTTCTTTTTTATTACAGTGTTCTGTCCTCCAGGGGACAAAGTACATGCAGCACTTTGTGCCATCTTCCTACACGCTGTGGAAGTCTGGATATGCCCTTGAAAAATCGAATCTATAGCAGGGGCGTATGTGCCACGAGGCAAACAAGACGTTTGCCTTGGGCGGCATTTTTCAGGGGAGCGGCGCCACCACCCCCTGGAAGAAGGTACGCTGGTTGTCCAGGTTCCTGTGTGGTGAGCGCGCCAAGGAGGTTTCCAAAGGGCACTGAGACTGAACAGAAGAGCGGACTCCAGGAAGGGTGTGATGGTGAGCCTCTCTCCTTCTCTCCCGTAGGGAAGCAGTGGGCGAGTGAGAGAGTGGGTGGGCGTCTGGGTGGGCGGCCATTGGTGGTGGCAAATTTTTTGTGTTGCCCAGGGCAGCACACAACATAAATACATTACTGATCTATAGTAAACCCATGAATTCCTGAACACAAATTCTTCGGGTCTGTGGGACGAGTATGTAACGCCCCCTAGTTAGGCTGCTTGGTAAATTCAGTTTGGTCTTCTGCTGATTGTTTAGTCTGGTCTGCTCGGAGCTCTGCTGATGGGGGTTTGATTAGCTCTCCCTGTCTCTAGAAGAAGCGCCTGGAGATTAGGGTAAGATAATTCCGATTCCCAGCCTGAGTATTAGGATGGACCCAGCCAATCCCTGGGGAGGTGTGCCAAGATGGTGGATGGGTTCCTGGTAATTGGTCTGGAGCCCGGAGGAGATGGTCTATCCCCTGAGTAGGCATGGATCTCTGAGCTTCATGGAGCTGCTTGCCCTAGGAGCACTCTTGGGCTGGATGCCGGACTACTTGGTTGGAAGCTGCAGCTACGGACTTTGTGTGTTCCAGGGTCCCGTGAGTAGAACTGCATTACTTGTGCTGAAGCTTGTGATGGTTGTGGACTGTTTCAGCTTTTGAACACTTGCTCTGCGTAATACTGCATGGTCCCCAGCTGTGCACCTATAGATGGTCCTGCTGCTACTACTACCTATCTGCATACTATTACTACTACTAACATAGACGCAGGGGTGTGCTGACCATTCGGTAAGTCAGGCACTGCCCGAGGGCCCGGGGTCAGTAAGGAGCCCCGTGAGATGCCCCTGGTACCTTTCATAGGCTTTTTTGGGTGTGGTTTGAGTGTGGGCGAGGACACAGGGGCCCCATGATCCCCTATTGCCCGGGGGCCCCATGAGTTGTCAGTCCGCCCCTGGATAGACGTGTCCTCCACTAGCAATACGTTTCGTTTTTTGAGTATCCCGCATCACCCCCAGATCCCCTCCCAAGTTCTACTTGTAGGCAGGTGCAGTTTCATTTCTCCACTGCAGGTGGTGTTCAACCGCAGTGACATTATGGGAGGAGAAAGTCTGGAGGAACTTGTTCTCTATGGTTTCCTGGGGAAGCAATCAGCTTGGATGCTGCTGTCCCATGTGACGCTGGCAGCCATCTTGGGTCAGGCAGAGTGTATTTAAGAACAAAATCAAAACAGAGCTCTGAAGAAGGGAGTACGTTTCCCGAAATGCGTTGGCCTACCTCACCAAGGGTCTACCGTCACTTTGGACTGTCATTACGGACGCTTCTTCTCTGGTTTTGTCCTCCTTTGGTTTGTGAATATGCATGTATATGCTTTGAAATAAATTTGTGTTTCACCACAGTAATGCACGAAGAGAGTGCGCCCTGTTTTCTTTTGTTCACCAGTATCAAGATTTCCCGATCTTCTAAGGGCTGAACCTCAACGAATGACAGTTACAGTTATCCTAGTGTACATGGAGATTTGAGCGCTGCTTTCGTTTGTTTAATTAGAGTGTATTTAAGACCCTGGCTCCTGGGTTTGGCGCTCATTTGGGAGTGAACAGTGTAGGGTCCAGGGGCGGACTGACAACTCATGGGGCCCCCGGGCAATAGGGGATCATGGGGCCCCTGTGTCCTTGCCCACACTCAAAAAAGCCTATAAAAAAGGTACCAGGGACATTTCATGGGGCCCCCTACTGACCCCGGCCCTCGGGCAGTGCCCGAGTGCTCGAATGGTCAGTCCGCCCCTGGTAGGGTCAGGTCTCCCGTTTGACACGGAAAGTGAACAGTGGTGGGGAAAGGTTCCAGACGAGTAGGGACAGGATAACGACTGGCCAGGCCACTTTCCACCCTCTGAGACAGACGCAGTTGGCACTCCTGAGACTTGCTCCACCCCACATCACTGTTGAAACCTGTGAGTGTTCCCAGTTGGGTAGCCTTCCCACAGGAATGTAGTATCACTGAACTGTGCCGTCAGTACAAACCCAGTTTATTGCATCTGGACTCTGTGTAGTTACTGCCACCGTACCATGCTGCATCCAGTAGCTATAAACCTACAAAAAAAAAAGACCTAGACCAGGGCTTGAAAAAGCCGCTCGCCCGCTCGCCAAATGCGAGGAAAAATTCTTGTGTGGCGAGCGGCGAGCACAGATGATGGAGCGGCTGCACCTGCGCTCCAAGCCTCATTGTGAAGCCGAGTTCCGGTTTCCAACTTCCGGTTTCCGGCTTCTTCGGCACCCCCAATACACTGGCAGTGCCGCCGAGGGGACAGGTGCAGGAGAGGTCCGCTCTCCTCTGCTGAGAGGAGACACCCTCTCCACCGCAAATGGGGGACGGGGGTGGGGTTGGAGGCAGACCTGGGCAAGGTTGGGTGGGGCAACTGGTGGAGAGTAAGGTTGTGTCTGGCTGGTAGGTCTAGACTCGAAATTTTAAGACCTGCTCTAGACTGTTTGTTGAGCCAGAGTGGATGGACGGTTGCTGTTTGCCTGGCTGCCTTGCACTGACTTGGGAAAGAACCTGTTTAATCCACAGCAGCCCTCACGTGGGCGGCTCTACAAGTAAATATGTGAACGTATCTCAAGGCTGGTGAACTTGACTTTTCTCCATTTCCTAAAGCTGGTATGAAATATTTTTTTCTTCTTATGTTAGCTACATCCTCTCTTACAGCGTACGTAGTCAAAGGTCTCAGTTTTGACCACCTATGGTCGTCCAAGCTGTCAAGAAGCTGCCACTCCCAGCATGCCCTGCAGCACGTATTCAGTCTTGCGGTTTCCTATCAGTTTGAGGTCTGCCGCTTGCCTATGACTGCACTGATCGCGCCGCCGCACGGTGCATAACAATGGTCTACGTAGCGTTTAGCTGCTCCAGAGCTAATACAAAATTTATGACTGTCCCCTGTATAAGCTACAACCAATAACTTTCCTGATTCCTGACTTCCAAATGGGAACACCATGCGGCTGTGATTTTTATGGAGACACAGATTGCCTAGAGAGGCATCTTTGAAGTCTTGTGGACGCAGTTTAATTACTGTATCGTCAGCACTACAAGTTCTGCAGGCGATATTAATTTTCAAGTCATGAAACTCCATTTCATACACAAAAGCTTTAGAGCCCTTATTTGCAAAGCCTTTTTGAAGTCTCGAGGAGATGCAGAAAGGAGACTGTCCAAAAGTGGCAGTTTAAATAGAAGGATGGCAGAGGCCACGCCCCTGACCCGTCCAAACCCCTCCCAGATTAAGCCCCAAACAGTTTCCAAGCTCCCAGAGGCTACTTTTATCGTTAGCCTAATCAAAGAGTCTGGAAGTGTTGGAGTCCAAAGCTTCTTCACCTGGAGTTTAGTCATGGTTCGGTTAGGTTACTTAGGTCAAGGGATGTCTAGTAGTAGTTGGTCACATTCATTTGCCCTTGTTCTGTAATGTTAAAGCCATTTTATAGGTTGTATAAGCCCCTTCTTCAGTTCCAATGAGTTTCAGGCTATGAAGGTTCTCGTGTATCCAAGACGTGGTATATCTAGTAGTAGTTGGTAAAATTCAACTAGACTTCTTCTGTAACGTTGAAGATGTTTCAAAGCTTGTCCAAGCCACGTCTACAGTTCTAATTAGTTTCTGGCTGTGAAGGGTCTCATTTATCCAGGCTGAGGCATATCTGATAGTAGTTGGTCACATTCATCTAGGCTTGTTCTGTAATGTTGAAGCCATTATATAGGTTGTCTAAGTGCCTTCTTCAGTTCTAATGAGTATCAGGCTATGAAGGTTCTCATATATCCAAGTCGTGGTATATCTTGCAATAGCTAGTCACATTCATCTGGACTTGTTCTGTAATGTTGAAGCCATTTTATAGGTTGTCTAAACCCCTTCTTTAGTTCTAATGATTTTCAAACTGTGAAGGTTCCCATGTATCTAAGTTATGGTATATCTAGTAATAGTTGGTCACATTTCGCTAGACTTGTTCTGTATTTTTGAAGACGTTTCAAAGCTTTTGCAAGCCACTTTTTCATCTGCAGGCTAGTCATGGTTAGGCTACTTAGGTCACGGGATATCTAGTAGTAGTTGGTCACATTCAGCTAGACTTGTTTTGTATTGCTGAACAAATTTTGCAGCCATGCCAATTCTTCAGTTCTAATGAGTTTCCGGCTGTGAAGGATCTAATTTATCCAGGCTGTGGCATCTCTGTTAGTAGTTGCTCACATTCATCGGGACTTGTTCTGTAATGTTGAACACATTTTATAGGTTGTCTAAACCCCTTCTTTAGTTCTAATGATTTTCAAACTGTGAAGGTTCTTATGTATCCAAGTCATGGTGTATCTAGTAATAGTTGGTCATATTCCAATAGACTTGTTCTGTATTGTTGAAGATGTTTCAAAGCTTGTCCAAGCCACTTCTTCATTTGGAGGTTAGTCATGGTTTGGATAGGTTACTTAGGTCATGGGATATTTAGTAGTAGTTGGTCACCTAGACTTGTTCTTTAATACTGAACACAATTTGCAGGTTCTGCAAGCCACTTCTTTAGTTCTAATGAGCTTTTGGCTGAGAAGGCTCTCCTGTATCCAGATCATGGTAGATCTAGTAGTAGTTGGTCACATTCAATTCAGCTTGTTCTGTAATGTTGAACACATTTTGCAGCTTCTCCAAGCCACTTCTTCATTTCTAATAAGTTTGCTGCTGTGAAGGGTCTCATTTATCCAGGCTGTGGCATCTCTGGTAGTAGTTGGTCACATTCAACTGGACTTGTTCTGTAATGTTGAACACATTTTATAGGTTGTATAAGCCCTTTCTTTAGTTCTAATGAGTTTCAAACTGTGAAGGTTCCCGTGTATCCAAGTCACGGTGTATCTAGTAATAGTTGGTCACATTCCACTAGACTTGTTCTGTATTGTTGAAGGTGTTTCAAAGCTTTTGCAAGCCACTTCTTCATCTGGAGGTTAGTCATGGTTAAGTTACTTAGGTCAAGGGATATCTAGTAGTAGTTGGTCACATTCAATTCGACTTGTTCTGTATTGTTGAAGACCTTTCAAAGCTTTTGCAAGCCACTTCTTCATCTGGAGGCTAGTCATGGTTAGGCTACTTAGGTCATGGGATCTCTAGTAGTAGTTGGTCACATTTCACTAGATTTGTTCCGAATTGTTGAAGATGTTTCAAAGCTTTTGCAAGCCATTTTTTCATCTGAAGGCTAGTCATGGTTAGGTTTCTTAGGTCATGGGATATCTAGTAGTAGTTAGTCACATTCAACTGGACTTGTTCTGTAATGTTGAACACATTTTATAGGTTGTATAAGCCCTTTCTTTAGTTCTAATGATTTTCAAACTGTGAAGGTTCTTGTGTATCCAAGTCATGGTGTATCTAGTAATAGTTGGTCACATTCCGCTAGACTTGTTCTGTATTGTTGAAGGTGTTTCAAAGCTTTTGCAAGCCACTTCTTCATCTGGAGGCTAGTCATGGTTAGGCTGCTTAGGTCACGGGATATCTAGTAGTAGTTGGTCACATTCAGCTGGACTTGTTTTGTATTGCTGAACAAATTTTGCAGCTTCTCTATGCCACTTCTTCAGTTCTAATGAGTTTCTGGCTGTGAAGGGTCTCATTTATCCAGGCTGTGGCACCTCTGGTAGTAGTTGGTCACATTCATCTGGATTTGTTCCGTAATGTTGAAGCAATTTTATAGGTTGTATAAGCTCCTTCTTCAGTTCTAATGAGTTTTAGGCTGTGAAGGTTCTCGTGTATCCAAGTCACGGTGTATCTAGTAATAGTTGGCCACATTCCATTAGACTTGTTCTGTATTTTTGAAGACGTTTTAAAGCTTTTGAAAGCCACTTTTTCATCTGGAGGCTAGTCATGGTTAGGCTACTTAGGTCACGGGATATCTAGTAGTAGTTGGTCACATTCAACTGGACTTGTTCTGTAATGTTGAAGCCATTTTATAGGTTGTATAAGCCCCTTCTTCAGTTCTAATGAGTTTCAGGCTGTGAAGGTTCTCATGAACCCAGGTCATGGTTGGTCTAGCAGGAGTTAGTCACATTCAACTAGACTTGTTCTGTAATGTTGAGGATGTTTCAAAGCTTGTCCAAGCCACGTCTAATGAACGTCATGAAGATACTCCAGTATTTATATATTTACACAGGTAGCACCAACACCTTCATCCAATCACCATGGTATTCGTAGATGTTGATGATCCAAGAACAGTATGGGAGATGTGGAAGTTGTGGAACCTCCATTCTAGTTCCATAATCCCATCCTTGGGTTTCTTAAAGAAAATTACCCAATTTTATGGACAGCTTGGCCTGCTGATAGATAGGAGGAGATTGTTGTAGAATCCAAACCATTGGAAACAACAGTCTTCCTCTACAACGGAGAGAAATGGGAATTGCCCTTGAACCGTGCACTCTCACATACACACTGCCTATGGCTATGTGAATGGCATCGCATGCGTGAGAAGCATTTGTTTAGCTTTTCATGTACATTCCAAAACATTACGTGATTTTTCACACATTGTCGTGCTAAATTCGTGTGAATGGGGCCTTATTTACTGTATATCTCGTCTGCGTAGTTCGCCTGAAGTTCAGTTCTAAGCCCCGGGTCACGCTGGAGCAATCAGGCATGCAACTTGCGACCTGTAGAGATGCATGACCAGCGAAAACCTATTCATTTCAATGGTGGGCGTTCCAATCAAGTCGAAAGGTTCCTGCGCTACCTTGATGCGCCTTTAATGCCCATAGACTCTAAAGTTACATCAGGTCGCATGAAAGTCGCACTGCATACACGCACAAAAATGGGGTTGCAGCAATGTGAAGCGGTATTAAACCCAAAGTCAATCATTATATGGCAGCTTACCAATTCTTAGAGGTGATGGCCGCATTCGTTTTCTCTTTTAGGGCCGCTTCACACTATAGAAATGCAGTCCAGATGCGTTCCGGATGCGTTTCCACATGCACGGTTTGACATGTTTTTGGCATGCTCCAGTGTGTTTTCGATGCATATTTGACGCGTTCCAGTGCATTTTTGATGCATTCTAGTGACTTTTTTCATTTCTCTTTTTCTTCAATTTTAATAGAGACATGTGCATTCCAGCGCGTTTTTGATGCGTTTTGGTTTGTTCCATTTCTTTTTCGTGCATTTTTGATGCGTTTTACCGCATTCCAGTACAGTTCTGTGCAGAAAAAAATGCAGCCTGTTCTACTTTTTTTTCTGCAACTGGAACGCACTGGAATTGCAAGCGCTGTTGTGAACGATGACACTGACCGCCATATCACCGACTTTCTGTGCATTTTAGATGCAGAAAAAAAGCAACTGAAACGCATGGAGTGTGAACCGGCCCTTAGGCTTTCTTTCTTTTATTCTCACCTGGAGATCCTGCCAGTAAGTCTGTGGTTTTTCAGCAGAACAAGCTCTCTTGCAGACGTGTCAGTTAGATGGCTGGGACAAACCATTTACCACTGACAGGGGTGTGTAGAATGGTCTGCTTTTATTTATGAATGTAAAACTTTCAGGCCGGGTTCACATACATGCAGTGCGGTACATCCCATGTGATCAGGAACCGCACCGCATTCCATGCCAATCACATGCGATTTGTGTGCGGTGCAGTACATCCCATGTGATCAGGAACCGCACTGCATTCCCTGCAAATCACCTGCGGATTCTGTGCGGTGCAATCGGAGTCGTACATTTTGTATGGCTTCAATCGCCCCGCACCCGCACCAAAAAGGCGCAGGACCCTTTTTGGGTCTGCACTAGAATCGGATTGCACGGGTATTCACAAATTTTCACCTGGTGATCCTGCCAGTAAGTCTGTTTTTTTCTAAAGCTATCTATTTATCCAAATCTGCTAGTTCCCCCCCCCCCCCCAGACTGACAAGGCTGCTGTCCAAAAGTGCTCCCTGTGCTCCTTCCTCCAGAGTGGAGAGGGGGCACTGTTATACAGGAGATGTGTTACTGGCCAGACCAGATCTGCTGTGCCCCCTGTGCTCCTTCTTCCGGGGGGGGGGGGCGCTCTAATACAGGAGGTGTGTTACTGGCCAGACCAGATCTGCTGTGCCCCCTGTGCTCCTTTCTCCAGAGTGGGGGGGGCGCTCTAATACAGGAGGCGTGTTACTGGCCAGACCAGATCTGCTGTGCCCCCTGTGCTCCTTTCTCCAGAGTGGGGGGGGGGCGCTCTAATACAGGAGGCGTGTTACTGGCCAGACCAGATCTGCTGTGCCCCCTGTGCTCCTTCCTCCAGAGTGGGGGGGGGCGCTCTAATACAGGAGGTGTGTTACTGGCCAGACCAGATCTGCTGTGCCTCCTGTGCTCCTTTCTGCAGAGTGGGGGGGGGCACTCTAATACAGGAGGTGTGTTACTGGCCAGACCAGATCTGCTGTGCCCCCTGTGCTCCTTCCTCCAGAGTGGGGGGGCGCTCTAATACAGGAGGCGTGTTAGTGGCCAGACCAGATCTGCTGTGCCCCCTGTGCTCCTTCCTCCAGAGTGGGGGGGCGCTCTAATACAGGAGGCATGTTAGTGGCCAGACCAGATCTGCTGTGCCCCCTGTGCTCCTTCCTCCAGAGTGGGGGGGCACTCTAATACAGGAGGCGTGTTAGTGGCTGGATCACCAGGGGAAAACAGAGGGAGAAAAGCTTAAAAAGAAGAAAACGAATGCAGCCGCCACATCTGATGCTGCGATATCGGACATTTCTGTCATAGATCGCCCATAACTGGGTTGCAGCTAGAATTGCGTTGGATCGCCACCTCCGCGCCCGTATTTATAGGTTCCCCTCCCCCCGCACGCCGTGTGAGCGCTTTTTATCGCAGGCCGCCGAGCCCGCTCTCATTCTTACAGGAATTTCCCGCTTGCGGAATGTGTTTGCTGTCATGTTATCAGCCATCCCCGCCGCGGCGTCTCCCCGTGTATCTGTTGTACGGCTCGGCTCCTACCGGCGGACTTTCTGCGATCTGCGCCTCCTACAAGCGGCACGCCGGATGGCAATTCATTACGCGGCGAGATAGCGGGCGACACATCCTCTGCCTGTCAAGATTTCATGTACAACTGAATCGCCTGGATGTCATATTCACCGGCGGCACGCAGAGGTGACCTCCCCGAATAATAACCGCGCTCCTCCCGCGCCGACTCTGCGTCCTGGAAGACGGCAGTTATTAGCCGAAGATTTTTATGGCGCTTTTTTTTTTTAATGCTTTTTTCGTAATTAAAGAGGACCAGCCGGCGTCTCGCCTGCCTGGGAAAAGCACCGCGCCGGAGACGACTTTGCCATAATATTCCACCTACTTAGCAGGGGGGCGGTAAAGTTGCCAGCAGGCCATACACGGTTCGCATGCCGGACACATTTTCATTAGAAAATCGGAATTTTCGTGCTTTTTGTAATCCGATGCCGACACCCACATGGAAGAAAAATATATTTTAAAAATATTCTTCCCAAATACACCGCGTTTCAAATTATTCTGATATTTTCTCATTTCCCTCAATAATTGATGTAAATATCAGTCGGCAGAATTCTACAACTTTTAACCCCTCCCCCTCCTGAGGATTTACCCCCCTTAATGACCACGCCTCTTTTTGCTACTCGGCGCTGCACTAATTCAACTGATAATTGCGCGGTCATGCAATGCTGCACCCAAACGAAATTTACGTCCTTTTTTTCACACAAATATAGCTTTCTTTCGGTGGTATTTGATCACCCGTGCGCTTTTTATTTTTCACGCTATAAACAAAAAAAGACCAAGAAAAACGATATTTTTTACTTTCAGCTATAAAAAATATAAAGTAAACTCAAAGTTAGTTATAAATTTAGGCCAAAATGTATTCTGCTCCATGTTTTTGGTGAAAAAAATCCCAATAAGTGTATATTGATTGCTTTGTGTGAAGTTATAGCGTCTACAAACTATGGTATAGATACCGCGATTTACGCCATTGTTTTGCTATACAGCGCTGTGCTAGTTTAACGGACAATTGCGCGGTCATGCATTACGGTACATAAATGAAATTTACGTCCTTTTTTTCCCACAAATAGAGCTTTCTTTCGGTGGTATTTGATCGCCTGTGTGTTTTTTATTTTTTGCGCTATAAAAAAAAAAAGTTGACAATTTTGAGGAAAAAAACAAAATTTTGGACTTTTTGCTATAAAACATGTCCAGTAAAAAAAAATTTAAAAATCAAATTTAGTCATAAATTTCTGCCAAAATGCATTCTGCGACATGTCTTTGCTACAAAAACCCCAATACGTTGAAATTAATTGGTTTACGTGAAAGTTATAGCGTTTACAAATGGCGGGAAAGATACTGGGATTTAAAAAAGTTTTTTATACTAATAATGGCGGAGATCAACGAATGGCGGGACTGCGGCGGGCATTCTGACACTGGGGGGGGGGGGGGACTGACTTGGGGTCACTGACATCCCCAGTGACATCAATACAGTGATCAGTGCAAAAAAAAAAACCCTGACACTGTACTAATGGCACTGGGGAGGAAGGGGTTAACTTTATTATTCAGTGAAAGGGTTAACTGTGTGAGGGGAGTGTTTTACTAGGGGGCGGGGCAGAGGGGGGCGGGGCAGAGAGGGGTGTACTGCAGGGAACACTGCTGATCAGGACAGATATGTGTCAGGAGCTGTCAGGGAACTGACAGAAAGCACAGCTACTGCAGCCCTGTTCTCTGTCAGCGATTGCCGCTAACGACCAGCTGTGACCTGGCGACTGACATCCGCGGCCGTGATTGGCGGGACAGGTAGGGCGGCGGCGCGCCCCCTGCCTGTTTTAAAAACACAGGTATTTCTACAGTGGCTGGGCGGCATGTGGTTAAGAGGGCAATTCACATTTTATTGCACAAACCTCCTAATGATAACAGGATTTGTGTTCCGGATTATTCCGCACAGGAAGTTTCCAAACACTTTCTAGGTTGTAAAGAACTGAAAATTGTCATTTGTTGTGTTTGCAGCAAATTTACTGAAATCAAAAGCTATTTCAATCCAACTTTTGCCAACATTGTAACTTTGTAAACATTTGAAGCGGTCACGTTACATTGTAACATAGGAGCCCTTATCTGATAGCAGATCACAAGTCTCGCATCCATTGAACTTGGGAGATTTCGGACAGTTTCTGCTGGAATTTGTTTGCAAGATGTCAGAATCGCCTCCCAGAGCTGCTGTTTGGATGTAAACTGCCTCCCACCCTCATAGATCTTTTGCTTGAGGATGCTCCAAAGGTTCTCAATAGGATTGAGGTGAGGGGAGGATGGAGGCCACACCATGACTTTCTCTCCTTTTATCCTCATAGCAGCCATTGATGCGGAGGTATTCTTTGCAGCATGAGATGGTGCATTGTCATGCATGAAGATGATTTTATTACGGAAAGCATAGTTCTTCCTTCTGTACCAGGGAAGAAAGTGGTCCGTCATAAACTCCACATACTTTGCAGAGGTCATCTTTACACCTTCGGGGCCCCTAAAGGGGCCGACCTGCTCTGTTCCCATGATTCCGACCCAAAACATGACTCCACCACCGCCTTGCTGACATCGCTGCCTTGTTGGAACAGGGTGGCCGTCCACCAACCATCCACTACTCCATCCATCTGGACCATCCAGGGTTGCACAGCACTCATCAGGGAACAGGACTGTTTGAAAATGAGTCTTCATGTATTTTTCTGTCCAATGCAGCCGTTTCTGCTTGTGAGCATTGGTTAGTGGTGGCCGAATAGAAGGTTTATGCACAGTTGCAGGACTCTGGAGGACTCTACACCTTGATGTCCGCGGGACTCCAGAGGCTCCAGCAGCTTCAAATATCTGTTTGCTGCTATGTAATGGTATTTTAGCAGCTGCTCTCTTGATCCGATGCCTGGATCTGGCAGAAATCTTCCTCAATGTGCCTTTATCTGCACCAACCCGTCTGTGCTCTGAATCCGCCACAAATCTCTTCATAGTGCGATGATCACGCTTACGTTTTCCTGAAATATCGAATGTTTTCATCCCTCGTCCAAGGCATCGAACTATTTCACTCTTTTCGGCAGCAGAGAGATCCTTTTTCTTCCCCATATTGCTTGAAAATGCCTCTGCCTAATAACGTGGAACGCCGTCCTTTAGGAGTTTTTCCTGAAATTGGGCTCACCGGCCAATCTAATTATCACAGGAGTCCCAGATTGTTTTCAGTGATCAAAAGAGCCCTGACACACAATGCCATCCATGAGTTACACTGAAAAACAAATGATTTCAACTTTGTGACACTGAAATAGAATTTGCATAATAATTTGGAACGCGGTGTATTGCCGTATATTTGAAATCCTACAATTTTGGTCACATTCAATGTATTTAAAAATATATTTCAATAAAAAAAAATATATATATACTGCATGTTGAAATGCGTTTTTATTACAAAATATATGAAAAATATTTTTTAAAAATGCATTTCAAATATACTGTACGTCTTTTCAAAATCCAAATCTACATTTTTGGCACGCATTTACAAATATACGTAAAAATGTGTTAAAATTACTTTTTATATGTTAAAAATAAATCTGAAGGATATATTTAAAAAATATATATTTGAAAAAAATGAATTGCCCCTTTGATGCCCCGCCCTCTGCGCGTTCCATCCTTGGGATCTATATTTATACAGGAAGGAGCCGTACCCTGTAATTATTGGAGAGCGCGGGCTGTAAGTTGCGCCGTAAGATGAAGACGTAGTCCTCCGCCCGTCTCTCCTCTCCGAGGACACCGCCCTTAAATAAATATATTAAAGGGATTCCGCCGGCGTTAGGGCTGGGAATGAATAATGATTAGACGAAAGCCCCCCGCCACCCCCCCCCCCCCCCCCCGCGTGAGCAGGATCGCATCAGGATCTGAACACTGGCACGGCTTAGCCTGGCGAGGAATCGTCGCGGGACGCCAGTTATAAATTAATAACGGAGAGTATAAATATAAAATGAGAGAGGGCGGCGAGCGGCGGCGAGCGGCGGCGAGCGGCGGCTCAATGGACTGTCCCAGAGACCTCGCGCTCCATCCCCCAGGAGGGGGTGGGCTTCTAAAAATGAAGCAGAGTTTTACCTTTTGGCTTCCGATGTTTGTCAAAATTGCGCCGAACGCCGGACGGGAGGCTGAATTATTGATGGCGTTGCTAATAAAATGGCGTCCTTCCTTCAGGTCCGATGCAGCAACCTGCTGCTGCCCACTGAAGCCGGCCACACGTGGGTCGAATTTCTTTCGAACGTCTTTTCTAAGAATTTTAGTTCGAATTTCGCACCATTAGTGGGGCCGCCGCAACGGCTGATTTTCGAGCGACCGTCGAATTCGAGTGATCGGGCACGGTGGAAATTTTTGGAAAAACGAATGAATTTCTAATCCATGATAAGAGAAAATGTGTGAGAAACGTAATCGAAAAAAAAGAAATGCTTGTGAGCTGCGACCGGGAAAGAAAGTACAGACCTGGGAACTCAGCACAGGGATGGTGGGAACCTCTCATAATGGGCACAGAGGGTGTACTGACCCAGGTACTCAGCACAGGGAAGGTGGGAACCTCTCATAATGGGTACAGAGGGTGTACTGACCCAGGAACTCGGCACAGGGACGGTGGGAACCCCTCATAATGGCCACAGAGGGTGTACTGACCCGGGAACTCGGCACAGGGACGGTGGGAACCCCTCATAACCAGGAGCAGTGCTTGTTTCCATGCAGAACGTGGCTCCTGACGTGTGGGGACTGTGGGACATGCCGTGGTGTCTCACTATTATGGGGCTCAGTGTTGGACGGCTCAGACGCGTTTCCTCAGCTGTGGTTGGACGCCATCAGGGGCCAGGGCTGACTACATGACATGGTGCACATAGACCAGAATAGGTCCCATACACACCACACTGAGCGACGTCACCGTTCCCCGTCTCACTATTCCACGCTGAAGTCTTTATGTTGCTCTTATAATTAAAGGGTCGCCGAAAATAAACTGCCACTTGCCTTTTATAACGACGCCATACACAGGAGGTCTGACATATACAGAGGAAAGACGGGAAATAAAAACCGCCCATGCAAACAACGGCCAGGAAGACAGAAACCGCCCAGGATTGGATAATTTGTGTTCAGCGTTTATTTCACCAAGTAGATACAATCCCAACCACTAGGATCTCTTCAAAAGCTTTATTTTTAAATCTGCAGCTTTTATTAAAATGATCTCTGGTGATCCTTCCATAAAGGCCCTTGTTCCGGCACTTCCTGTTAATGAGTGACAACACTCTGGCCCAGTTTACTAATCATGCTCCTGCGTTGTCACTTTGTGATATGGGCTTCTACTGGAAACTGCAAGTGGCTGTTTCAACACACATTATGCAGACGTGGTCCACTGTTGTCACCATCAGGAAACTCATCCATCCAATGCCATGCAGACATTGATGGAGCGTATAGAGACAGGAAGTGAAGCCAGCAGGGCAGTGATGTCAGTGCACAATGTTTACTCTGTTCCGCCCCATAAGAGAAGATCTCTATCTCTGTACAGATTTAGGGCCAGAGTCCTTCTTCAGTGTCATGGATCCTTCTGCAGTGTCATAGATCCTTCTGCAGTGTCATGTGTCCTTCTGTAGTGTTATGGGTTCATCTGCAGTGTCATGTGTCCTTCTGCAGTGTTATGGGTTCTTCTGCAGTGTCATGGGTTCTTCTGCAGTGTCATGGGTTCTTCTGCAGTGTTATGGGTTCATCTGCAGTGTTATGGGTTCTTCTGCAGTGTCATGGGTTCTTCTGCAGTGTCATGGGTTCTTCTGCAGTGTCATGGGTTCTTCTGCAGTATTATGGGTTCTTCTGCAGTATTATGGGTCCTTCTGCAGTGTCATGGATCCTTCTGCAGTGTCATGGATTCTTCTGCAGTGTCATGGGTTCTTCTGCAGTGTCATGGATTCTTCTGCAGTGTTATGGGTTCTTCTGCAGTGTCATGGATTCTTCTGCAGTGTCATCGGTCCTTCTGCAGTGTCATGGATTCTTCTGCAGTGTCATGGGTCCTTCTGCAGTGTCATGGATCCTTCTGCAGCGTCATGGGTCCTTCTGCAGTGTCATGGGTTCTTCTGCTGTGTCATGGGTTCTTCTGCTGTGTCATGGGTTCTTCTGCTGTGTCATGGGTTCTTCTGCTGTGTCATGGGTTCTTCTGCAGTGTCATGGGTTCTTCTGCAGTGTCATGGATCCTTCTGCAGTGTCATGGATTCTTCTGCAGTGTCATGGGTTCTTCTGCAGTGTCATGGGTTCTTCTGCAGTGTCATGGATTCTTCTGCAGTGTCATGGATCCTTCTGCAGTGTCATGGGTCCTTCTGCAGTGTCATGGGTTCTTCTGCAGTGTCATGGGTTCTTCTGCAGTGTCATGGGTTCTTCTGCAGTGTCATGGGTCCTTCTGCAGTGTCATGGGTCCTTCTGCAGTGTCATGGGTCCTTCTGCAGTGTCATGGGTCCTTCTGCAGCGTCATGGATCCTTCTGCAGCGTCATGGGTCCTTCTGCAGTGTCATGGGTCCTTCTGCAGTGTCATGGGTCCTTCTGCAGTGTCATGGGTTCTTCTGCAGTGTCATGGATCCTTCTGCAGTGTCATGCATCCTTCTGCAGTGTCATGGATCCTTCTGCAGTGTCATGGATCCTTCTGCAGTGTCATGGATTCTTCTGCAGTGTCATGGGTTCTTCTGCAGTGTTATGGGTTCTTCTGCAGTGTCATGGATTCTTCTGCAGTGTCATGGGTCCTTCTGCAGTGTCATGGGTCCTTCTATAGGGTCATGGATTCTTCTGCAGTGTCATGGGTTCTTCTGCAGTCTCTTGTTTTTTTCTGCAGTGCCATGGGTCCTTCTGCAGTGTTATATGTTCTTCTGTAGTGTCACGGGTCCTTCTCCAGTGCCATGGGTCCTACTCTAGGATCATGGGGTCGTCTGCAGTCTCCTGGGTTTTTCTACACTGTCATTGCTTCTTCTGCAGGGTCATTTTTCAGTGTAATGGGTCCTTCTGCAGTGTTATATAGTAGGTTCTTCTACAGTGCCATGGGTCCATCTCCAGTGCCATGGATCCTTCTGTAGGTTCATGAGGTCTTCTGCAGTCTCTTGGCTTCTTCTGCAGTGTCATGGTCCTTCTGCAGTGTCACCGATTCTTCTACAGCCTCATGGGTCCTTCTCCAGTGCCATGGGTCCTTCTCTCAGTTCATAGGGTCTTCTGCAGTCTCATGGGTTTTTCTACACTGTCATTGCTTCTTCTGCAGTGTCAAAGGTCCTTTCTCAGTGTCATGGGTCCTTCTGCAGTGTTATTCAGTAGGTTCTTCTACAGTGCCATGGGTCCATCTCCAGTGCCATGGGTCCATCTGTAGCTTCATGGGGTCTTCTGCAGTCTCTTGGGTTCTTCTGCAGTGTTATGGCTTCTTCTGCAGTTTCATGGGTCCTTCTACAGTGTCATTGGTCCTTCTTTGATGTCTTGCATCCTTCATCAGTGCCATGAGTCCTTCTGCAGTGTCATGGGTCCTTCTTCAGTATCATGGGTCCTTCTTCAGTGTTGTAAGCCTTTCTCTAGGTTCATGGGGTCTTCTGCAGTCTCTTAGGTTTTCTTCTGCAGTGCTGTGTCTTCTTTTGTAGTGTAATGGATCTTTCTTCAATGTCATGGGTCCTTCTGCAGTGTCATTGATTCTTCCACAGCCTCATGAGTCCTTCTTTAGTGTCATGGGTCCTTCTTTAGTGTCATAAGCCTTTCTCTAGGTTCATGAGGTCTTCTGCAGTCTTTTAGGGTTCTTCTGTGTCTTCTTCAGTAGTATAATGGGTCCTTCTCCAGTGTCATGGGTTTTTCTCCAGTGCTGAGGGTCCTTTTCTAGTGCCATGGTTCCTTCTGCAGTGTCATGTTCATCCCAAAGGGTAATTTCACACCCATTGTCTACCATAGCATTGCTGTTGGTTGGAATGGGAATTATTTTGGCCACGTGACACTTTCCCAGGTATCTGCATTCCACTGTTGAGGTTTTAGTCTTCTTCAAGCACTTTTGTCCTTTTAAATGGACTGGAAAGGTTCCCTGCCCAAGACTGTGAAGCATTGTGCAGTCCACATGTCGGTTGCTTGACCCGGGGACTAAAGATGGCTTGTAAGTCCCACTCAAACAATACCTACCCCCCATCCTTAACCTAAGTAACCACACTGACACCAAATGGAGTCAATGGCCCAAAACCGGCCTTTTATTACAACCATCAATAAATAACATTTTTTAAATACCAGAAACACAGTATAAACATACGTTCCTGCAAGGTCCCAATAGGCATCAAGAAAAATGAATACCTGCGTCCTGCTTAACTAGGCCTCCAGCCGCAACATCGCTGACTCGGAGACACCACCACAGATACCCCCATCAGCACAACTGGAAGCCATACCTCAGACGGGTTCCTACAAAGTGCCTTTTCTTGTGCCCACCTTAACCAATGAGGACCTTGCACCCCGCCAAACGTCCCCCAGCACCATTATGGCACAACCACCACCCAGACAGACCATAAAACAACGGGCGGGTGGGAGGGATGTTTGTCCTGTGAAAACTCTCCAGACTGAAAAAACCCCTGCCACACCCTGTACGACCACCCCTCGTAGCTCCACCCACTCCTTCCCTAGCTATTTTCACTCCCCCTTATGCTAAATGGAGTCTGCCTCTCCCAACCCCCTTTTAACCCCTGTCATGCCGGCCCTTCGTTCAGGTCTTCTTACTCCGGGCCTTCGTTTACCCCCAAACACATCGAGGACTGGTGGCTTGCTCTTATGGCCTGGCAAGGCTGAAGTCCCCAAAATTTTTAGACTGAGCAGGTTTTGGGGTTCAATGGTGGAACATTCCTCTAGAAGTGTTTGGGTACCTCTAGCTTCCTGGTGTATTTTAACTTTCTGTCAGGTTACAAACTTGAAATTTACTAAAGCTTTTGTTTGCAGTACAGTTTCCATGTATGATCCAGACAGAAGGGAGCTCTGGGAAGGAGGAACGCCTCCTGTGAAAGGAGAGCGGAGATGGTGCGGGAGGAAGAAGAATGTTGGGCAGAGAACTGACATCCAGCTGTCAGAGTGTCTTGCCTGTCGCTGTCCTTTCAATGCTTCCAGGCGGGAAGGCTGCAGTGTGACGGAAGTTGTCCTTTGTCACTGATGTGTCAGTCCCAGCAATTGTCTGTATGTGAGCAGAATGGATCACACGTATGTATGTGTGGATAGCATTCAGCAGGAAGTTCATGAAGTCCTAAGAGAAAATCCAAGGTGCATTGTTGGTGGTCTGCAAACACTCTGTGCAGCACCTCTAGGAGACAGAGGAACTTCTAGGAGTACAAATGAAATGGCAGAGGGCGCCATCTGAGTGTAGTAAACTGTGGGGGGTGTGCAGAGTGGTGCGGCGGCAGTAAACACTCGCAGTAGCAGAAGTTAAAGTTCAACGATGCATAACCATCTGGCAGGGAGACAACCTTACCGGGCGCAATCACAGAATGTTGCAGCAAAGAGTACAACAATAGGTCTCCAGTGCATTGACAGCATTTGTCTCGAGGAGCGGAATGCAGCCTGGCCACTCCATAGCCAAACAGGGAGGCTTCCAGGAAGGGTGGTGTGTCCCTGCTCTTTCCCTACTCGTCTGGAACTTCTCCCTGTCCCTGACAGACGTGAAGTGTGTCCAAACCTGGGAGCCAGGGTCTAAATAGACTGCCTTATCCAAGATGGCCACCAGGGTCACATGGGACACCAGCATCCAACCGGATTGCTCCCCCAGTGACCCAGGAAACCATAGAGGAACCATGTTCTTCTTGACGTCCTCACTCTCTGCAATGCTGCTGTCTTTGATCTCCACCCGCAGTAGAGAAATAGACTGCTAAGTAGACTCTCCCTGACCCAAGATGGCCACCAGGGTCACTTGGAATGCCAGCATCCAACCTAGTTGCTCCCCCAGTGACCCAGGAAACCATAGAGGAACCACGTTCCTCTTGACTTCCTCTCCCTCTGCAATGCTGCTGTCTGTGATCACCACCTGCAGTAGAGAAAGTAGACTGTTAAATAGACTCTCCCTGACCCAAGATGGCCACCAGGGTCACATGGAATTCCAGCATTCAATCAGATACCTCCCCCAGTGACTCAGGAAATCCTAGAGGAACCACATTCCTCTTGACTTCCTCTCCCTCTGCAATGCTGCTGTCTGTGATCACCACCTGCAGTAGAGAAAGTAGACTGTTAAATAGACTCTCCCTGACCCAAGATGGCTACCAAGCTCACATGGAATGCCAGCATTCAATCAGATAGCTCCCCCAGTGACCCAGGAAACCATAGATGAACCATGTTCCTCTTGACTTCCTCTCCCTCTGCAATGCTGCTGTCTTTGATGGCCACCTGCAGTAGAGACAGTAGACTGCTAGACTCTCCCTGACCCAAGATAGCCACCAGGGTCACCAGCATCTAACCTAGTTTCTCCCCCAGTGATCCACGAAACCATAGAAGAACCATGTTCCTCTTGACTTCCTCCTTCCCTGCAATGCTGCTGTCTTTGATTGCCACCTGCGGTGGAGACAGTAGACTGCTAAGTAGACTCTCCTTGACCCAATATGGCCACCAGGGTCACATGGGACACCAGCATCCAACCTAGTTGCTACCCCAGTGACCCAGGAAACCATAGAAGAAGCATGTTCCTCTTGACTTCCTCTCCCTCTGCAATGCTGCTGTCTTTGATCGCCACCTGCAGTGGAGAAAGTAGACTGCTAAATAGACTCTCCCTGACCCAAGATGGCTGCCAGGGTCACATGGAATGCCAGCATCCAATCAGATAGCTCCCCCAGCTCACATATAGCTAGTAAAAGCTTGCTTGCCACAGAGTAAAGATTCAGTGGTGTGGATCTCAGTAAGCCAGGTAGCCAGGTTCCAGTCCAGGGTTAAGGTGTACAGGGCTGTCAGTTGGGAATACCTATAAGGCCAAGAGGACACCAAAGGGCGTAGGACCAAGTGCAGCATGTGAATGGATGGTGAACACACACACAGTTGGCAACGCACAGATTGGTGGAAACATCAGTGCATGTCAGACATCTGGTTCCACAGCTCCATGAAGGAAACTATCTCATTGCAAAATTTAGATAGTAATGGTTTTAGGTGAAATCCAATGGCGACCAAGAACCAGGAAGTAACTGGGGGTTCCATGGAGCGCACAGCGGACCGGAAATGCCTTCTTTTCCGGAAACCTTGCTAGAGGACGTAGCAATACATTTTGAGGCCGCCCAGCCTCTTTGTCAAGGGCTAGGTATGCCCAGCTGACAGCCCCCCTACTCCCTAACCCTGGACTGGAACCTGGCCTCCTACTCTGCTGAGATCCTCACCACTTAGCCTCGCTCTGATGACAAGCAAGCTTTTACTGCCTACATGCGAGTTGTCTATTTGTTGTTTTTATAAAAAAAAATGTACAGATACTACACTCAGATTGCGCCCTCTGCTATTTCATTTGTACTCCCGAGGACGGGGACTGATGTGAACGCACGCCAACCTTCACCTGGCAATCAGTATTTCTTTGATGTCGGGAAAGAATAAAGACACAAAAATGAATTGGCTTTTAGAGAGCCGAAGCTGCATCTGGGGGAAGTAAAATGAACAAAACATTGGCTGCGAATGAAGAGGCCACATCCGTGTGACATCTCGTCTGCAGCAGAGGCCTTCCTGGTGAGAGAGAACTGCCCATATACCCAGTGTTCTAGGCCGGCACATACACCCACCGGCCACTTTCTGAGGTCCACCTTGCTAGTCCCGGGTTGGACCCCCTTTTGCCTTCATTCTTCGTGGCAAAGATCCAACAAGGTGTTGGAAACGTTCCTCAGAGATTTTGGTCCATATTGACATGATGGCATCACGCAGTTGTTGCAGATTTGTTGGCTGCACATCCATGATGGGAATCTTCCGTTCCACCACATCCCAAAGGTGCTCTATTGGATGGAGATCTGGTGACTGTGGAGGCCATTGGTGTCCAGTGACCTCATTGTCATGTTCCAGAAACCAGTTGGAGATGATTGGAGCTTTGTGACAAGGCTCATTATCCTGCTGGATGGAGCCATTAGAAGATGGGGACACTGGAGTCATAGAGGGGTGGACATGGTCAGCAACAATACTCAGGTAGGTCGTGATGTTTAAACAATGCTCAATTTGTACTAAGGGGTCCAAAGTGTGCCAAGAAAATAGCCCCCATACCATGACACCACCAGCCTGAACCATTGATACAAGGCAGGATGGATCCACCACACCATGACACCACAACCACCACCACCCTGAGCCATTGATACAAGGCAGGATGGATCCACCACACTATGACACCACCAGCCTGAACCGTTGATACAAGGCTGGATGGATCCACCACACCATGACACCACTACCACCAGCCTGAACCATTGATACAAGGCAGGATGGATCCCCCACACCATGACACCACCACCACCAGCCTGAACCATGGATACAAGGCAGGATGGATCCCCCACGCCATGACACCACCACCAGCCTGAACCATTGATACAAGGCAGGATGGATCCACCACACCATGACACCACCACCACCAGCCTGAACCGTTGATACAAGGCAGGATGGATCCACCACTCCATGACACCACCACCACCAGCCTGAACCATTGATACAAGGCAGGATGGATCCATGCTTTCATGTTGTTTACACCAAATTCTAACCCTACCATCTGAATGTCGCAGCAGAAATCCAGACTCATCAGACCAGGCAACATTTTTCCAATCTTCTATCATCCAATGTTGGTGATCCTGTGGGAATTGTAGCCTCCATTTCCTGTTCTTAGCTGACAGGAGTGGCACCCGGTGTGGTCTTCTGCTGCTGTAGCCCATCTGCTTCAAGGTTGGACGTGTTGTGCATTCAGAGATGGGATTCTGCATACCTTGGGTGTAACGAGGGGTTATTGGAGTTACTGTTGCCTTTCTATAATCTGGAACCAGTCATTCTCCTCTGACCTCTGACATTAGCAAGGCAGTTTCCTCCACACAGCTGCCACTCACTGGATATTTTCTCTTTTTTGGACCATTCTGTGTAAACCCTAGAGATGGATGTGCGGGAAAATCCCAGGAGATCAGCAGTATTTGAAATATTCAGAACCAACAACCATGCCATGCGCAGTCACTTAAATCCCCTTTCTTCCCGGTTTGAACTTCAGCAAGTCATCTCCACCACGTCTAGATGCCTAAACGCATTGAGTTGCTGCCATGTGATTGGCTGATTAGCAATTGGTGTCACCGAGCCATTGAACAGGTGGACCTCATAAAGTGGCCGGTGAGGGTATTTTTTTTTTTCTTTTTAGATTAGGATTTTGATTTTTGACTCCCCGGGTACAATGGGAAGAGGAGAGAATCGGTTCCCAGCGAAGGTGTCGTTCTCCAACTGTCGGCGTTATTTATTATTTTCAGATTCGGCACAACATTAAAGGCGTCTAAACATTTACTGGAGGAATTATGACTTTTTTAGGTAGTTTATTATCCTTCTGATTTGCCGGTGGCGTGGCACGCAGACGAGACGGGGAACATTTTTCATGCGTCGTAGTAAAAACGTCGGAGCCACCGGAGCTTCCGGGAGCGCAATTAAAATATAATTAGAAAACTTACTTGGTGTCATTAACACGCCGCTATCTAAACACATCCTTATTCAACCTTGCGGAGGGAGTCCTTCGTCAGAAATAAACGGTTTGTGCGAAAAAACGCAACTTCCATGTTTAAAGGAAAAGTCCTCTTTAAAAATAAATTATTAATAGTAATAAATATATAATACACAGTTCAAATTCACCCAAACGTTGGTCATTGAGAAAAATTGTGCCCCGTCAATGGTGTCAGTGGGAGTAACCGTGCCCCATCATTGGTGTCAGTGGGAGGAATAGTGCCCCATCATTGGTCTCAGTGGGAGGAATAGTGCCCCATCATTGGTCTCAGTGGGAGGAATAGCGCCCCATCATTGGTGTCAGTGGGAGGAATAGTGCCCCATCATTGGTGTCAGTGGGAGGAATAGTTCCCCATCATTGGTGTCAGTGGGAGGAATAGTGCCCCATCATTGGTGTCAGTGGGAGGAATAGTGCCCCATCATTGGTCTCAGTGGGAGGAATAGTGCCCCATCATTGGTCTCAGTGGGAGGAGTAGGGCCCCACCATTGGTGTCAGTGGGAGGAATAGTGCCCCATCATTGGTGTCAGTGGGAGGAATAGTGCCCCATCATTGGTGTCAGTGGGAGGAATAGTGCCCCATCATTGGTGTCAGTGGGAGGAATAGTGTCCCATCATTGGTGTCAGTGGGAGGAATAATGCCCTATCATTGGTGTCAGTGGGAGGAATAGTGCCCCGTCATTGGTCTCAGTGGGAGGAATAATGCCCTATCATTGGTGTCAGTGGGAGGAATAGTGCCCCATCATTGGTGTCAGTGGGAGGAATAGTGTCCCATCATTGGTGTCAGTCTGAGGAATAATGCCCCATCATTGGTGTCAGTGGGAGGAATAGTGCCCCGTCATTGGTCTCAGTGGGAGGAATAATGCCCTATCATTGGTGTCAGTGGGAGGAATAGTGCCCCATCATTGGTGTCAGTGGGAGGAATAGTGTCCCATCATTGGTGTCAGTCTGAGGAATAATGCCCTATCATTGGTGTCAGTGGGAGGAATAGTGCCCCATCATTGGTGTCAGTGGGAGGAATAGTGCCCCATCATTGGTATCAGTGGGAGGAATAGTGCCCCATCATTGGTCTCAGTGGGAGGAATAGTGCCCCATCATTGGTGTCAGTGGGAGGAGTGGTGCCCCATCATTGGTGTCAGTGGGAGGAATAGTGCCCCGTCATTGGTCTCAGTGGGAGGAATAATGCCCTATCATTGGTGTCAGTGGGAGGAGTAGTGCCTCCTTGCTGCTTTGGAAACTGCCATCCATGTTATTCATCATCTTTGTCTGTAGCTGACCCGACACACTTCTTCTCCATCTTTTGGTCCGGCGACACCCTGAGCTCCTCGGATTGGTTACCACTGGAGGGAGCGAAGGAGCCGAACTCGCAATATTTTATTGTGACAATCCAGGTCACCAGACGCGGGCGGAGGCTCGGTGTCAGCGAACGCTCAGCCATCATCAGCTTTAATTACTTTTCTGTAGTTTGTGCTGCAACAATTCTGTTTGATCTGCGATTTCCTGACGCTTTATTAGCCGCCATTGCGGGATGGGGCCCCCGGGAGCCGTCCTTTCCCCCAACTTAATTTTGTTTGCAATAATATTATTTGAAATTGTTTTGCGCCCATAAACATCGATTAGGTTCAATATTTGCCTCTTCGTAAATGCCCTGCGCGTCGCTCCAACGGCATTGTGTGCGGAGAAAGGAGGCACCTGGCATCTGGCTGGACATTTTGTACCCCAACATTGGTGTCAGTGGGGGGAATAGTGCCCCATCATTGGTGTCAATGGGCGGAATGGTATCATGTGATTCAGGTGCTCCAATCCCCTCCCAATCATGTGATTCAGGTGTTCCAATCCCCTCCATATCATGTGATTCAGGTGTTCCAATCCCCTCCAATCATGTGATTCAGGTGTTCCAATCCCCTCCATATCATGTGATTCAGGTGCTCCAATCCCCTCCCAATCATGTGATTCAGGTGTTCCAATCCCCTCCATATCATGTGATTCAGGTGTTCCAATCCCCTCCATACCATGTGATTCAGGTGTTCCAATCCCCTCCATGGACACAGGTGTATACAATCAAGCCCCTAGGCATGCAGACGGCTTCTACAAACATTGGTGAAAGAATGGGTCACTCTCAGGAGCTCAGTGACTCCAAGCGTGGTCCCGTGATAGGTGGCCACCTGGGCAATAAGTCCATCCGTGACATTTCCTGGCTACTAAATATTCCACGCTCAACTGTTAGTGGGATTATAACAAAGTGGAAGCCACTGGGAACAACAGCCACTCAGCCACCAAGTGGTAGGCCACGTCACATGACAGGGCGGGGTCAGCGCATGCTGAAGCGCACAGTGCGCAGAAGTCGCCAACTGTCTGCAGAGTCAATAGCTAAAGACCTCCAAACTTGGTGTGGCCTTCAGATGAGCCCAACAACAGTGCGTAGAGAGCTTCATACTGAGGAATTGATTCCTACTCCTTCTGCAAAGTTACAATGTACAGTCTGATCACTGGGGGACGGAAGACAGGCTAGTTTTACCTCATACACCATCCCCCTCTCCAAGCCCCCCAGCCCTGGATGCTGATTGGCCAGTAAGAACACCAGCATTGTGTCATTGGAGGAAGGGTAGAGCGAGAATATCCCTTCCTGGTGAATACACTTTTTCCCCACCAGCCTCCGGCTCCAGTACTTTCCTATTGGCTGACTGGGAGTCAGCTGCTGTTGAATCGATTGGATGAGCAAGAATTGCAGTCATCAGCGGAGGTCTCCTTTAACCTGAGTATTATCATTGCTAATTCTGGAGCTGATGATGTTCTTTCCTCCCACCACTGCTGCCGCCGCCGCACCTTCGTACCTAACGCATTCCCCACCGGGAGCCATGACTCACCTCTCCCATACTATGTATAGAAATAGATCCATATGTATGTACTCCTCCGTCTGCGGGTCCAACGACTCCAATACCGGGAATACAGATCACCCGGGGGGGGCTCACAGCACTCTGATCAAGAAATCCCGGACCGTACCGGGGGGGGCTCACAGCACTCTGACCAAGAAATCCCAGACCGTACCGGGGGGGGGACTCAGAGCACTCTGACCAAGAAATCCCAGACCGTACCGAGGGGGGCTCAGAGCACTCTGACCAAGGAATCCCAGACTGTACCGGTGGGGGGGCTCACAGGTCTCTGACCAAGAAATCCCAGACCATACCGGGGGGGGGGGGGGGCTCAGAGCACTCTGACCAAGAAATCCCAGACCGTACCGAGGGGGGGGGGCTCAGAGCACTCTGACCAAGGAATCCCAGACTGTACCGGTGGGGGGGCTCACAGGTCTCTGACCAAGAAATCCCAGACCATACCGGGGGGGGGGGGGGGGCTCAGAGCACTCTGACCAAGAAATCCCAGACCATACCGGGGGGGGGGGGCTCACAGCACTCTGACCAAGAAATCCCACACCGTACCGGGGGGGGGGGTTGGGGTTCTCAGAGCCCTCTGACTAAGAAATCCCAGACCGTACCGGGGGGGGGGGGGGGGGGGGCTCAGAGCACTCTGACCCAGACCCTACCGGGGGGGGGGGGGGGCTCACAGCATTCTGACCAAGAGATCCCAGACCGTACTGGGGGGGCTCACAGCACTCTGACCAAGAAATCCCAGACCGTACTGGGGGGGGTCACGGCACTCTGACCAAGAAATTCCATTTTAATGTGGAGTAGAACAAGCTTCAATCTTCACCACCTGTGTTGGATAAATAATTATATATTATATTATATTATTTATTTTGTATAAAGTATATATTTTTGTTTTATTTATTGATTTTTTTATTACTGATATATACTATATATATATATATATGGGTTTTCTTTCTTCTTTTATTAATATATATATATATATATATATATATATATATATATATATATATATATAAATTATTTTTTTTATCATTGAGATGGAGAAATATATATATAAAATATTTTTTTTTATTATTCAGATATATATATATATAATTATTATATATTTTTTCTTTTATTAACATATATATATATATGTATGTATGTGTGTGTATTTATTTTTATTATTGATTTTATATATATGTATAAACAAATTTTTCGTTATATATATATATTTATATATATATATATGTATATATATATAAAATTATTATTTTATTTGTTTTTTATACTTTTTTTATTATTTATATATATATATATAGATAGATAGATATAATTTTTGTGTGTGTATATGTATATATATATATATATTTATATATATATAATATGCACCTTTTTTATTGAGCTATATATATATTTTCCCTTCCCCCGGTGCTGTAGGAAGTATAGTATACTTGTACATCCAGATCCCCGGAGATCGGCCATTTAGGTTTTTCACGGTGAATTGAATGACAGAAAGGGGTCTCTGTACGCAGACATTAGTTGGAGGAATGTCAGCAGCTTTCGCCCGTCCCCCACAAATTCTGGACGTGTTTTGCATAAAGCTTTGATTGGATGTGACCGTCATCGCCACCTACTGGCCATAATGCAGTATTAGCTTTATTAAGTTATTTTTAGAAAAATATGTATCCGCTTGTATCCAGTACGTGTCCACTAGATGGCATTGACGATCATGGGAAACCACCTGACCCCCCCTAGAAGGTTTTACCCCCTTCATGACCTAGCCATTTCTTTTTTTTCCTAATCAGCACTGTGCTACTTTAACTGGTAATTGCACCATCATGCAATGCTGTCCCCAAATAAAATTTCTATGATTTTTTTCACATGAACAGAGCTTTCTTTTTTGAGATATAAACGAAAAAAAGATCAAAAATATTGAAAAATTAAATATTTTCTACTTTGTTATAAAACATAGCCAATAAAATCTAATTTCTTCCTAAATTTAGGCCAAAATGTATTCTGCTCCATGTCTTATATATATATAAATGTGTGTATTGATTGGTCTGTGTGGCAGTTGTAGCGTCTACAGACTATGGGATATATACTGGAATTTACACAGCTGTAGATGCTATACTGCTAATGGCAGTGATCAGCGACTTATAGTGGGACAGCGAAAGTGCGGCTGGCAATCTGGTGCTAACAGACCCTTGCTGGGAGGAACACTAACTGACATCTCCAGTGACACTAATACAGTGATCAGTGATAATACTGCACACTGTCACTGGCTGAAAAGAGGTTAGTGTCACAGCTTTGCCTTTTCAAAACCATCGTGATCTGGACCTGGGTGTGAGGTAGACCTGGGTGTGATCTGGACCTGAGTGTAATCTGGACCTGAATGTGAAGTGGACCTGGGTGTGATTTGGACTTGGGTGTGATGTAAATAAGTGTGATCTGGACCTGGGTGTGAATTGGACCTGAATGAGATCTGGACCTGAATGTGACGTGGACTTGGGTGTGATGTGGATCTTAATGTGACGTGGACCTGGGTGTGACGTCGACCTGGGTGTGACGTGGACCTTGTTGTGAATTGGACCTGAATGAGATCTGGACCTGAATGTGACGTGGACCTGGGTGTGATGTGGATCTTAATGTGACGTGGACCTGGGTGTGATCTGGACCTGCGTGTGACGTCGACCTGGGTGTGATCTGGACCTGGGTGTGACGTGGACCTGGGTGGGACGTGGACCTGAAGCTGACATGGACCTGGGTGTGACATGGACCTGAATGTGACGTGGACCTGGGTTTGATCTGGACCTGGGTGTGATCTGGATCTGGGTGTGATCTGGACCTGGGTTTGACCTCGACCTTATTGGGACGTGGACCTGAATGTGACGTGGACCTGGGTGTGATCTGGTCCTGGGTTTGACCTGGACCTGGGTGTGATGTGGACCTGGGTGTGTTACCTGAGTGTGACTTGGACATGATTGTGACCTGAACCTGAGTGTGACCTGGACCTGTGTGTGATGTGGACCTGAGTGTGATGTACTGTAGACCTGGGTGTGACCTGGACTTGTATGCGACATGGACCTGAATGTGAAGTGAACCTGGACTTGGGTGTGATGTAAATGAGTGTGACCTGGACCTGGGTGTGAATTGAACCTGAATGAGATCTGGACCTGAATGTGACTTGGACCTGGGTGTGACCTGGATCTGGGTGTGACCTGGACTTGGGTGTGTTCTGGACCTGAGTGTTACTTGGACCTGAGTGTGACTTGGACCTGAGTGTGACTTGGACCTGGGTGTGACCTGGATCTGGGTGTGACCTGGATCTGGGTGTGACCTGGACTTGGGTGTGTTCTGGACCTGAGTGTGACTTGGACCTGAGTGTGACTTGGACCTGGGTGTGACCTGGATCTGGGTGTGACCTGGACTTGGGTGTGTTCTGGACCTGAGTGTGACTTGGACCTGAGTGTGACTTGGACCTGGGTGTGACCTGGACCTGGGTGTGACCTGGACCTGGGTATGATCTGAACCTGAGTATGACGTGGAGCTGGGTTTGTTCTGGACCTGAGTGTGACCTGGACCTGGGTGTGATCTGGACCTCGGTGTGATCGCGAGAACGCACGTTTTTGGCCTGGTCACTTGAATGGTAGTTCTACGTTGAACAAACACTCCCAGTGTCATTAATTTTCATGTGTGAACAAGTCGTACGTTTTTTGTCTTCAGCGCAGGTGAACATCAGGTTGAAGTCTGGTTGCTACGAGCAACACCTTACCTTCACGCTATCAGTCGGCATTGCGTCACGTCGCTCGTCGCGGTCTTAGTATTTCGCGGCGTCACTAAAGCACAAAAATCTCATTAGCAAGATTTGTTCGGAAACAGAAGAATGTCGGTTAGGAAATGACAGTGCCGTGAAAATGATTTCTTCTTCTACCTGTACCAAGAGAGAGCCACTTGTCTCCCGGACGTATCTGTCACTGCCGCCGCCGCCGCCGCTCTCCGATCCCCCGCCTCGTCCCCGACGCTCATCATATTGTTCTGTGATTCCGCTCTCAATTCCCTCTCCTCCTTGTTCTCTCCATCTCATTTCTCCGCACTTTGTCTTCCTCCGCCGCCCATTTCCCGCTTTGTTTCCCTCTACAATGGGATGTTTACAGCCCATTATTTAACATTCTCACACTTCCTCGGTTCAGATGCAGAACATGCGCCTGGAACGTTCTAGAATCACTTCCCGAGGCCTGCCGGGGCTGCTAAGCACCTGATGGGGCCAAAAATCAGGACCTGAATGTAATCTGTACTTTGTTGTGATCTCGGCCTGGTTGTGATCTGGACCTGGGTGTGACCTGGACCTGTGTGTGATCTGGACCTGTGTGTGATCTGGACCTGAATGTGATCTGGACCTGAATGTGATCTCAACTTTGTTGTGAACTGGGCCTGAGTGTGATCTGGACTTGGTTGTGATCTAGACTTGGTTGTGATCTGGACCTAAATGTGATCTGGATCTGAATGTGGTCTGGACCTGGGTGTGATCTGGACCTTAATGTGATCTAGACCTGATTTTGATCTGGACCTGGGTGTGATCTAGACCTGAATGTGACGTGGGCCTGGGTGTGATGTAGATGAGTGTGATCTGGATCTGGGTGTGACCTGGACCTGGGTGTAAATTGAAACTGAATGTGATGTGGACCTGAATGTGATGTGGTCCTGGGTGTGATCTGGACCTGGGTGTGATCTGGACCTGGGTGTGATCTGGAAGTGGGTGTGACCTGGACCTCGGTGTGATCTGGACTTGGGTGTGACCTAGACCTTTGTGTGACCTGGACCTGGGTGTGATCTGGACCTGGGTGTGACCTGGATCTGAGTATGACCTGGACCTCGATGTGATCTGGTCCAGGGTGTGACCTGGACCTGGGTGTGAATTGGAACTGAATGTGATGTGGACCTGAATGTGATGTGGACCTGAATGTGATGTGGACCTGAATGTGATGTGGACCTGAATGTGATGTGGACCTGAATGTGATCTGGACCTGGGTATGACGTGGACCTGGGTGTTATCTGGACCTAGGTGTGTTCTGGATCTGGGTGTGGCCTGGGTGTGAATTGGAACTGAATGTGATCTGGACCTGAATTTGACCTGGAACTGGGTGTGATCTGGACCTGGGTGTGACCTGGACCTCGGTGTGATCTGGACTTGGGTGTGACCTGGACCTCGGTGTGATCTGGACTTGGGTGTGACCTAGACCTCGGTGTGATCTGGACTTGAAGCTGACCGTGGATGAACATAATAGTGTCTACCAAGTCTTGGGTAGCGTTGACCTTGGATCCAAGAAGCTGACCGTGGATGAACATAATGGTGTCTACCAAGTTTTGGGCAGAGTTGACTTTAGATCCAAGAAGCTGACCGTGGATTACATGATGGTGCTCACCAAGTCCTGGGTAGAGTTGTCCTTGGATGCAAGAAGCCAACTAAGGATGAACATGACAGTGTCCACCAAGTCTTGAGTAGCGTTGACCTTTGATCCAAGAGGCTGACCAAAGATGAACATCACTGTGGTCAACAAGTCTTGGGTAGAGTTGATCTTGGATTCAAGAATTTGACCATGGATGAACATGATAGTGTCCACCAAGTCTTGGGTACAACTGACCTTGGATCCAAGGAGCTGACCGTGGATGAACATGAAGCTGTCCACCAAGTCTTGGGTACAACTGACCTTGGATCCAAGGAGCTGACCGTGGATGAACATGAAGGTATCCACCAAGTCTTGAATAGCACTGACCTTGGATCCAGGAAGCTGACTGTGAATGAACATGAGGGTGTCCACCAAGCCTTGGGTAGCACTGACCTTGGATCCAGGAAGCTGACTGTGAATGAACATGAGGGTGTCCACCAAGCCTTGGGTAGCACTGACCTTGGATCCAGGAAGCTGACTGTGAATGAACATGAGGGTGTCCACCAAGCCTTGGGTAGATTTGACCTTGGATCCAAGAAGTTGACAGTGGATGAATATGATGGTGGCTACCAAATCTTGGGTAGAGTTCACTCCATCTTTCTTCAGCCTTCATCCAGGGTCACCATCTACTTTCTGGACTTTCAGGTCAGAAATGACACTATCATGGTAATCCTGGTTCCTGTGCAGTTCTTGGCTGTGTGAAAAAATGTCTGACACAGATCAGCCCCTGCTGCGGCCTCTCACTCTGATCACAGGAGGAGGAGACTGAGGAAATGCCTCCTCCTCCTTCTACAAAGTTACAATGTACAGTCTGATCACTGGGGAAGGGGAGACTGAGGAAATGCCTCCTCCTCCTTCTACAAAGTTACAATGTACAGTCTGATCACTGGGGGAGGGGAGACTGAGTAAATCCCTCCTCCTACAAAGTTACAATGTACGGTCTGATCACTGGGGAGGGGAGACTGAGGAAATGCCTCCTCCTTCTACAAAGTTACAATGTACAGTCTGATCACTGGGGGAGGGGAGACTGAGGAAATGCTTCCTCCTGCCTTAAGCTGACTGATGACATCATCTCAGCCTAGGCAGAGTCACTGACTGGAGCTCAAGGAGAGCTTCTTAATAAGAGGCGGAACAAAATGTACTTCTGTGTATTGTGACAACTCTTTAATTATACTGTTTGTGAAATATATATATAATTATTATTATTATTATTATTTAATTAGTATTATTTTTTTATTATTATTTAATTATTTTTATTATTTTATTATTATTTTATATATATATATATATATATATATATATATAGAGGGTTCAGTAATGGAGACTTGTGAAGGTCGGCTGGACGTCTCATATGAATTACTTGTGTCAATTGCGTTGCTGTCAATGGCAGGTAAAAATGGCGGTTGGTACTGGAGCCCCGCCCACCCATCTACGGCCACCATTGTAACAAAGGGGAAGTTTCACTTGAAATCTATTTCTGGGATTCCACAAAACTTCAGCGACCTGGAGGTGAATAAACGTCGAACGTTTTCCCGTATACTGCGTCTGTATAGACTCCTATATTTCTTTCGCACCTCGAAACCTTTTTTATGTTTTTTTTTTTCTTTCACCGCTACAAAACAGAGGCAGACGAGGATTGGGTTCTGTGATGGCGGTAATAAAAGCACGCTTCCTCTGAAGACAGGCACTTGAACGGCGGATCTGTCACTTAGTCTTCCTCCCGTTACGAAGATCGCACAAGCGCCTTGCCCTCGGGGCGCCTCGCTTCACTGCTCTCAAATCTTTCAGTTTCAATAAAGTGCTTTTTCTTCCACACAAAGTAGAACCCCGCGTAGCGTCCTCTTCTGCTTGACGCCGCGTACCTGTTGTGATATCAAGAAAGAGAGTGCGCGCACCAAACTACTTCCTTCGCTGTTCATGGCGCCATTGTTGTATTTTATGTTCGCTCAGGCTGAAATATTTTTATTCAGTATATATGTTGGAGGCTAAGGCAGTACTCTAGCTGCAGGGTCAATGTACACCACGTTGGTGGTGTAGGGGTAAGGCAGGGATGGGTGCAGACAATTCCTGGGTCAAGGTGCAGGGTCAATAGCAGGCTTGAGACCTTCTTGGTGGTGGCAGCCAATTCCTAGGTCAAGTTGCAGGGTCAATAGCAAGCTTGAGACCTTCTTGGTGGTGGCAGCCAATTCCTAGGTCAAGGTGCAGGGTTAATAAGAGGCTTGAGACCTTCTTGGTGGTGGCAGCCAATTCCTAGGTCAAGGTGCAGGGTTAATAAGAGGCTTGAGACCTTCTTGGTGGTGGCAGCCAATTCCTAGGTCAAGGTGCAGGGTTAATAAGAGGCTTGAGACCTTCTTGGTGGTGGCAGCCAATTCCTAGGTCAAGGTGCAGGGTTAATAAGAGGCTTGAGACCTTCTTGGTGGTGGCAGCCAATTCCTAGGTCAGAGGCACCTGATACAACAGGGCGGCAAGTCTAAGATGGGTCAGGAACCCATGTTTCTCCATTTATGTGTCAGGGTTCCAGCTTATGGCTTAAGCATTAAATATTTGAGCCTATGGTCGTATTCCAGCTAACGGGTCAATGAAGGACCTGAGACTTTGGTGATATAGGGACATGGTGGGGGGTGGGGCAACCAATTCCTAGGTCAAAGGTGACTGACGCAATAGGGTGCCAGGTGTAAGATGGGTCATGAACCCATCATTAGGCATTTTATATTTGAGACTAAGGCAGTACTTCAGCTGCAGGGTCAGTGAAGGACCTGAGATGTTGCTGGTGTAAGGAAAAGGTGGGGGTGGGTGCATCCAATTTCTACATTAGAGGCACCTGACGTGACAGGGTGCCAAGTCTAAGATGGGTCAGGAACCTTTGCCTCTCCATTTATGGATTCCTGCCAATGGGTTAGGCATTATATGATACTAAGGAGGTTCTCCAGCTGCAGGGTCAACGAAGAACCGGAGACTTTGGTTTTGTAGGGAAAAGGCGAGGGTGGGGGCAGCCTATCCCTAGGCCAGAGGTGACTGACTCAACAGGGTGCCAGGTCTAAGATGGGTCAGGAACCCGTGCCTCTCAATTTATGCGTCAGGAATCCTGCTGATGGGTTAGGCATTATATGAGACTAAGGAGGTTCTCCATCTGCAGGGTCAATGAAGGACCTGAGACTTTGGTTTTGTAGGAAAAAGGTGCTGGTAGTGGCAGCCTATCCCTAGGCCAGAGGAGACTGACTTGACAGGGTGCCAGGTGTAAGATAGGTCAGGAACCTGTGCCTCTCCATTTATGTGTCAGGATTCCTACCAATGGATTAGGCATTAAATATTTGAGACTAAGACAACTTCAGCTGCAGGGTCAATGAAGGACCTGAGATCTTCAAGGTGGGTTCAGCCAATTCCTAAGTCAGAGACACCTGATGCAAAGGGGTGCCAAGTCCAAGATGGGTGAGGGACCTCTGCCTCTCCATTTTTATGTCAGGGTTCCTGCTGATTGTTTAGGCATTATATATTTCAGACTAAGGCAGTACTATAGCTGGAGGGTCAATAAAGACCTGAGATGTTGGTGGTGTAGGGATAAGGTGGGGGGTGGGTGCATCCAGTTCCTAGGTTAGAGGCAACTGAATCCACAGGTCTAATATGGTTCAGGAACCCGTGCCTCTCCCTTTATGCATCAGGATTCCTGCCGATGGGTTAGGCATTATATATTGGAGGCTTTGGCAGTAATCTAGCTGCAGGGTCAGTGAAGGACCTAATTGGTGGTGTGGGGATAAGGCGGGGATGGATGAAGCCAATTCCTAGGTCAGAGGTGACTGACACAATGGGGTGCCAAGTCAGGAACCTGTGCCTCTCCATTTATGTGCCAGGGTTCTGAGACCTTGGTGGTGGGTACAAGCATTTATTAGGTCAGAGGCACCTGATGCAATGGGGACGAGGAACCCATGCCTCTCCATTTATGTGTCAAGGTTCCTGCTGAGGGGGTTAGGTCTTATTTATTTGGAATTAAGGCACTACTCCAGCATCAGGGTTAATAAAGGACCCCAGCCATTGGTGGTGTTGCGAGGATGGGTGCAGCCAATTCCTAGGTCAGAGGTGACTGACACAATGGGGTGCCAAGTCTAAGATGGGTCAGGAACCCGAGCCTCTCCACTTATGTGTCTGGCGATGGGTTAGACCAGGGGTGGGCAAACTTTTTGACTTGAGGGCCGCAATGGGTTCATATATTGGACCCGGGGGCCGGACCAAGAGAAGATGAATGATGTGTATGTGTCATCCATAGTAAGTATAGTAATATTCCCCAATAGTAAGCATAGTAATTAATCCCCCATATAGTAATTCATCCCCCATATAGTAATTCATCCCCCATATAGTAATTCATCCCCCATATAGTAATTCATCTCCCATATAGTAATTAATCCCCCATATAGTAATTCATCCCCCATAGTAATTCATCCCCCATATAGTAATTCATCCCCCATAGTAATTCATCCCCCATATAGTAATTCATCCCCATATAGTAATTCATCCCCCATATAGTAATTCATCCCCCATAGTAATTCATCCCCCATAGTAATTCATCCCCCATATAGTAATTCATCCCCCATAGTAATTCATCCCCCATAGTAATTCATCCCCCATATAGTAATTCATCCCCATATAGTAATTCATCCCCCATATAGTAATTCATCCCCCATATAGTAATTCATCCCCCATAGTAATTCATCCCCCATATAGTAATTCATCCCCATATAGTAATTCATCCCCCATATAGTAATTCATCCCCCATATAGTAATTCATCCCCCATAGTAATTCATCCCCCATAGTAATTCATCCCCCATATAGTAATTCATCCCCCATAGTAATTCATCCCCCATAGTAATTCATCCCCCATATAGTAATTCATCCCCCATATAGTAATTCATCCCCCATAGTAATTCATCCCCCATATAGTAATTCATCCCCCATATAGTAATTCATCCCCCATAGTAATTCGTCCCCCGTGTCAATTCACTTACCTTTGCTCCGCGCGTTCCTCTCGCCGTGTTCCCGCGCCGTTCCGGTGTAGCATGAAAATCTGTCTCCTATGAGGATCTGTCCCCCTCGACGTATCTGCGCATTTGCCAGTTTCAGGCATTAGCAGCCGATCGGCGATCTCCAACACATGCGCAGATACGTCGAGGGGGACAGATCCTCATAGGAGACAGATTTTCATGCTACACCGGTCTTCAGGGCGGACTGTGAGAGGAGCCTAGCGGGAGCCTAGCTCCGCGGGCCGGATTAAAAGGTCCGCCGGGCCGTAGTTTGCCCATTGCTGGGTTAGACAGTATATATTGGAGGCTATGGCAGTACTCTAGCTGCAGGGTCAATGAAGGACCTGAGACTTTGGAGGTGCAGGGATAAGGTGGGGGTGGGAGGAGCCTATTTCTAGGACAGAGGCACCTGACGCAGCCTGTGCCTCTTCATTTATGGGGTGCCAAGTCAGGAACCTGTGCCTCTCCATTTATGTGTCAGGGTTCTGAGACCTTGGTGGTGGGTGCAGGCAATTATTAGGTCAGAGGCAACTGATGCAATGAGGATAAGGAACCCCTGCCTCTCCATTTATGTGTCAGGGTTCTGAGACCTTGGTGGTGGGATCCCTGTGACCCCCCGCCAGGCCGCCCCATTCCAGAGTTCCTTTGCCTGTCCCCTGTGTGTCAGGACCTGAATCACCTGCTGGTGGCACTGCGCTTCCCAGAGTGGAGGAGGGACTAAATACCCTCCCAGCAGCCAACATCAGGTGGAACTGATTACAGACGTATCTCGGTTTACGAATTTAATGCGTTCTGCGTGACTTTTCGTATTGCGAACAATTTGTAAACCGAAAAGCGTTTTCCCATAGGAATGCATTGAAAGCCAATTAATCCGTACCGGAGGTCAGAAAAAAGTATTTCATCTGTTCAAAACTCTTTATAAAGTGCACTTTAAAGGCATAAATACTGTACAGGGTCATGATCAAAAAAATTTGTAAATGCATTGAAAACCAATTAATCCGTTCATATTGCGAAAAAAAATTTGTAAACCGAAGCGTTATTTTCAATGGGTTTTCATTCGTAAACCGAAAATTACATTAACCGAGGCGTTCGTAAACCGAGGTCCGCCTGTAATCCGTTGCACCTGATGTTGGCTGCTGGGAGGGTATTTAGTCCCTCCTCCACTATTACACCTTGCTCCAGTATTTTGCCTTTGTTCCTGATTCCAGTTTTGGTTTTCCCTTCCCATCTGCCCCCTGCACCTCCATTTTTCCCCGCTTCTCTGTGTTCCACATTTGTTTTTTTTTCCGATATATTGCTTTGGGCTTTCTTTTATTCAGATTGTTTAGTTAGGTATTTTGTTCACTTTTATCTTTGTTTCCTGGTTGTGTTTGGATGGATTTTTCTGGAAATGAATTTTTACTTTAACCAATTGTTGCCCCCCGGCTGTACATTTCCTGTGGGCGGGTGGCAGCTGCAGGCTAGGCGACAAACCCGTACGTTGCCGCCTGTTTCCAGGCTTTTGGGCACGCTTGCATGCTGTTAACCCCTTCCTACCCAGTGCTGTCATTACAGTGACAGTACATATTACTAGCACTGATCACTGCATTAGTGTCACTGGGGATGTCAGTTAGAGTCATATTGCCCGCCGCACTATCACAGTCCTACTATAAGTCACTGATCGCCAGCACTACTAGTATATATACTGGAAATAAATTTGACTTTAACCACTTGTTGCCCCCCCGCTGTACATTTCCTGTGGGCGGGTGGCAGCTGCAGGCCAGGCGACAATCCAGTATGTATATCGCCATTTGTAGACGCTATAACTTTCACACAAACTTTTGCGCAAACCAATCAATGTTCACTCGTTGGGATTTTTTTTTTTCACCAAAGACATGAAGCAGAATACATTTCGGCCTAAATTTTTTAATAAATTAGATCTTTTTTACATTTTTTTTATTGGATATGATTCATAGCAAAAATATTGAGTTTTTTTCCCAAAATTTACTGTCTTTTTTTCCTGTAAAGCTCAAAAAATGAAAAAATCCCAGCAGTGGCGATAAATTACCACCAAAAGAAAGCTCTATTTGTGTGAAAAAAAAAGAAAGAAATATTATTTGGGTACAGCGTTGCATGACTGAGCAATTGCCAGTTAAAGTAGCGCGGTGCTGAACAGCAACACGCGACCTTCTGGAAGTCAAGTGATTAAAGTGGAGATCCACCCAAAAGGGGAAGTTCCGCTTTCAGCCTTCGTCCCACGCTCCTTTGGGGACATTTGTTGGGGAGCGGGGGGGGCGGGGGAGCAGGTACCCGAATTCGACAGGTACCCACTCCCACTTCCGTTGCGATCGCTTAAGAGATCGGAAGAAGAAGTTGTCCTCCCCGTAGTTTTCTGGGACACGCGACAGGTCCCAGAAGACTACGGGGCCATTCACAAAGCTCAGTGCTTTTCGCGCATGCGCAGTGGGCACTGCAAGCTTACAGCCGGGGGCCCACATTGAAGATACTGGCCCCAGGGAGAGAAGACGGCCGGTGAAACCCGCCATTTGCATTCTATTAAAAAAGGACACATGTGCCGAGCAGGGGCAGACTGACCATTGGGGAACTCGGGCACTGCCTGAGGGCCCGGGGTCAGTAGGGGGTCCCATGAGATGCCCCTGGTACCTTTCATAGGCTTTTTTGAGTGTAGGTGACGACACAAGGGCCGCATGATCCCCTATTGCCTGGTGGCCCCCTGAGTTGTCAGTCCGAGAGCGTGCTCCCTGTCTGGTACTCACAGAAAGGTCCTGATCTCCTCTTTCGATGGGGACCTTTCCTGATCATGTGACTGCCATGACGGCGCATCACGGCGGTCACATGACCTTAAACCCCGCCCCACCTCCTGGCTTCTGGAACCCTTAAAAGGCCGGGAGGCGCCGTCGTGAAGGGGTTAAGTATGTATGGCGTGGTTCCAGTCTTCCTGAGATTTGGCCATCTCTGCTGCTGATTCCCGACACTCAGCAGTAGGAAGGGGCGGACTGACAACTCATGGGGCCCCCGGGCAATAGGGGATCATGGGGCCCCTGTGTCCTTGCCCAAACTCAAACCACACCCAAAAAAGCCTATGAAAGGTATTAGGGGCATCTCATGGGGCCCCCGGGCAATAGGGGATCATGGGGCCCCTGTGTCCTTGCCCAAACTCAAACCACACCCAAAAAAGCCCATGAAAGGTACTAGGGGCATCTCATGGGGCCCCCTACTGACCCTGGGCCCTCGGGCTGTGCCCGAGTGCACGAATGGTCAGTCCAAGAAAGAAACCATGTTGTGCAGCAGGGGGCGCCGGTATCTGACACTGCCGGAAGTGTCGAATGCTGGAGGCTACAGTGCTGGGGAGGTGGGAGACACGGGCTACTGGAGAAGGGCGGTCACTACTTTTTCTTTTTGCGTGGATCTCGCGGTTCGGTTAGAGACCCAACATTGGCGCCGCCGTAAGCTCAGCGATGACCGGTTCCCTTTAGGGATTTTACAAAAATTCCTCAGCAGTTGCCGGTTCGCTGTCCTCCGCCCTCGGCGGCTTTATTCCAAGGTGGCTAATTGCCAGCGACTATGAAGCAGCCGTCTGCCGACTATACGGCGAGCGCGTCTGGTGATGTCACCCATCTGCCATTCTCCATTAGGTCTCCGCGCCTATACCAGACTCCGCTACAAAGCGCCGGTCATGATCTTATTTGCTTCTCTCGCTGGAAGCGCTGCGCCGGCTCTCTTCTCCTGATGGAAGGTGGGAGTCAAGGCCTGAGCAGAAAACAATGCAAACTTCTCCCGCCTGACGTAAGGCCGACGCCGCCGCTGCCATAGGCAACAGTGCCATCTAATGGCGGCGACGAAAAATGGCCTCTCCGTTCTGCTGGAGGAAGAAGAAGGAGGAAAGCGTTGTCAGGACCGGCGTCGTGTCTGAATCAGGGGCGGACTGACCATTTGGGCACTGCCCGAGGGCCCGGGGTCAGTAGGGGGCCCCATGAGATGCCCCTGGTACCTTTCATAGGCTTTTTTGGGTGTGGTTTGAGTGTAGGCAAGGACACAGGGGCCCCATGATCCCGTATTGCCAGGGGCCCCATGAGTTGTCAGTCCGCCCCTGGTGCGAATCACCCCATACTGGCGTCATTCTTCGTGCCGCTCCGAGATGAGACGCCGATTCCTTTCCGCATTGGACGCAGGGGGCGTCGATTTCAAGTAAAGCGCACAGTTCAGGGCGGAGAGCATTCACTGTTCAGCGGCGTCATAGAAAAGGATGCTGGGAGCGATTGAACGGTCTCGGCGCTGGAGAGCGCGGCGCTGGAGGCGAAACTGGTTTTTCTAAATAAATGGAAGGGCCAGTCCATCTAAAAGTGAGGTTTCCATTATAGGTGGAGCGCGGTGACCAGAGTCCGCCCCGACGTCGTATGTCATGGATGCTCCATCAGTGAACCTCTGCCAATGGGCACAGCGGGTGTACAGACCCGGGAACTCGGCACAGGGATGGTGGGAACCCCTCATAATGGGCACGGCGGGCGTACAGACCCGGGAACTCGGCACAGGGATGGTGGGAACTCCTTATAATGGGCACGGCGGGCGTACAGACCCGGGAACTCGGCACAGGGATGGTGGGAACCCCTCATAATGGGCACAACGGGTGTACAGACCCAGGAACTCGGCACAGGGATGGTGGGAACCCCTCATAATGGGCACAGCGTGTGTACAGACCCGGGAATTCGGCACAGGGATGGTGGGAACCCCTCATAATGGGCACAGCGGGCGTACAGACCCGGGAACTCGGCACAGGGATGGTGGGAACCCCTCACAAGGGGCACAGCGGGCGTACAGACCCGGGAACTCGGCACAGGAATGGTGGGAACCCCTCATAACGGGCACTGCGGGGGTACAGACCCGGGAACTCGACACAGGGATGGTGGGAACCCCTCATAACGGGCACGGCGGGTGTACAGACCCGGGAACTCAGCACAGGGATGGTGGGAACCCCTCATAATGGGCACGGCGGGCATACAGACCCGGGAACTCAGCATTCTTTTCTTTTTAATGTTTGTATTAGTACATGAGGGATTCTACAATATTACTGAATACATCATCAAAGTGATGAACAGACGACGATCTGACAGATACGAGATTTACACATGAAAATATCGACAGCCAATCCGCACAGCGCTGATCCCGGCTTCCCTTGTTAACACCATAAACATTAATTGATACATTGATACATCAGCGCTTTACATTGTGATCGAGAGTGCGATTATACAGGATATAGATCATCGGCGTCGCGGTTCAGGAGATCGATGTCGCAGGAAATCGTATTTAGGATGACGGTTGTGCGCCGAACTAAAGACATATTATAGAGAGGTAATTATACATCGCGGCAAATTCATAACGACGGATCTCTCTGATTCCACCGTGATTGTAGCCGAGTGCTTCATTCATAGCAGAGAACCGGATCGCGTATGGAGGCCACACACACTGCAATCCTTTGTATCCAATCGACGTGCGGAGCGATCAAGAAGTCAAACAGCCATAGCTTCCCCTCCAATCGATTTAAACTCCATTCCGATCGATCAGGGCGGGGCTTTATCAATCATGTTGCATCAATCGGCAGCACTGAGATATTTTGTTCATGAATGCAATCCTATTTCGATCGTTCAGATTACGAGATTACACGGCAGAAGCAGAAACCGATCGTTCAGATTACGAGATTACACGACAGAATCAGAAACCAATCGTTCAGATTACGAGATTACATGGCAGAAGCAGAGACCGATCGTTCAGATTACGAGATTACACGGCAGAAGCAGAAACCGATCGTTCAGATTACGAGATTACACGGCAGAAGCAGAAACCGATCGTTCAGATTACGAGATTACACGGCAGAAGCAGAAACCGATTGTTCAGATTACGAGATTACATGGCAGAAGCAGAGACCGATCGTTCAGATTACGAGATTACATGGCAGAAGCAGAAACTGATCGTTCAGATTACGAGATTACACGGCAGAAGCAGAAACCGATCGTTCAGATTACGAGATTACACGGCAGAAGCAGAAACCGATCGTTCAGATTACGAGATTACACGGCAGAAGCAGAGACCGATCGTTCACAATCATCAATTAGGATTGTATCTTAAAGTGAATCAAAATGTTTAAAAAATATCTGTTCAAGTATGTAATAGGCAATGTTCTCCCCACCCTGGTCCCCCTGTATGTAGGAATGTAGCCCCTCTGCCTTGGTCCCCCTGTATGTAGGAATGTAGCCCCCCTGCCTTGGTCCCCCTGTATGTAGGAATGTATCTCCCCTGCCCTGGTCCCCCTGTGTGTAGGAATGTAGCCCCCCCGCCTTGGTCCCCCTGTATGTAGGAATGTAGCCCCCCGCCTTGGTCCCCCTGTGTGTAGGAATGTAGCCCCCCCGCCTTGGTCCCCCTGTGTGTAGGAATGTAGCCCCCCTGCCTTGGTCCCCCTGTGTGTAGGAATGTAGCCCCCCCGCCTTGGTCCCCCTGTGTGTAGGAATGTAGCCCCCCCGCCTTGGTCCCACTGTATGTAGGAATGTAGCCCCCCCGCCCTGGTCCCCCTGTATGTAGGAATGTATCTCCCCTGCCCTGGTCCCCCTGTATGTAGGAATGTAGCCCCCCCGCCCTGGTCCCCCTGTATGTAGGAATGTAGCCCCCCTGCCTTGCTCCCCCTGTATGTAGGAATGTAGCCCCCCCGCCTTGGTCCCCCTGTATGTAGGAATGTATCTCCCCCGCCTTGGTCCCCCTGTATGTAGGAATGTAGCCCCCCCCGCCCTGGTCCCCCTGTATGTAGGAATGTAGCCCCCCCGCCCTGGTCCCACTGTATGTAGGAATGTAGCTCCCCCCGCCCTGGTCCCCCTGTATGTAGGAATGTATCTCCCCCACCCTGGTCCCCCTGTATGTAGGAATGTAGCCCCCCCGCCTTGGTCCCCCTGTATGTAGGAATGTAGCCCCCCACCTTGGTCTCACTGTATGTAGGAATGTAGCCCCCCGCCTTGGTCCCACTGTACATAGGAATGTATCTCCCCCGCCTTGGTCCCACTGTATATAGGAATGTAGCCCCCCCCCCGCCTTGGTCCCCCTGTATGTAGGAATGTATCTCCCCCACCTTGGTCCCCCTGTATATAGGAATGTAGCCCCCCCGCCTTGGTCCCACTGTATGTAGGAATGTAGCCCCCCCCCCCGCCTTGGTCCCACTGTATGTAGGAATGTAGCTCCCCTGCCTTGGTCCCTCTGTATATAGGAATGTAGCCCCCCGCCTTGGTCTCACTGTGTGTAGGAATGTAGCCCCCCTGCCTTGCTCACACTGTATGTAGGAACGTAGCCCCCCGGCCTTGGTCCCCCTGTATGTAGGAATGTAGCCCCCCTGCCTTGGTCCCCCTGTATGTAGGAATGTAGCCCCCCTGCCTTGGTCCCACTGTGTGTAGGAATGTAGCCCCCCTGCCTTGGTCACACTGTATGTAGGAATGTAGCCCCCCTGCCTTGGTCACACTGTATGTAGGAATGTAGCCCCCCGCTTTGGTCACACTGTATGTAGGAACATAGCCCCCCTGCCTTGGTCCCCCTGTATGTAGGAATGTAGCCCCCCTGCCCTGGTCCCTCTGTATATAGGAATGTAGCCCCCCTGCCTTGGTCCCCCTGTATGTAGGAACGTAGCCCCCCTGCCTTGGTCCCCCTGTATGTAGGAACGTAGCCCCCCTGCCTTGGTCCCCCTGTATGTAGGAATGTAGCCCCCCTGCCTTGGTCCCCCTGTATATAGGAATGTAGTCCCCCTGCTTTGGTCACACTGTATGTAGGAACATAGCCACCCTGTGCTAGGGTCTGATGAAGAGTCTATTGTTGCAGGGGGGATCTATTGGTGCTGAGTGGTCAGTAGTTGCCGGTAGGGATCTACTGTTAAGGGAAGGGTCTAATGCTGCTATTGATGCTGGCTGTTGTGAGATCTATTGTTGCTGGTGGGGGCTTAGTGTTGCTTTTCGAGGCTCTATTGTTGTGGGGGATATATTGTTGCAGGGGGGTCTATTGTTGCTGGCAGGGGATCTATTGGTGCTGAGTGGTCAGTTGTTGCTGGGAGGGATCTAATGTTGAGGGAGGGATCTAATGCTGCTATTGATGCTGGCTGTTGGGAGGTTTATTTTTGCAGGGGGTCTATTATTGCTATTGGGGATCTATTGTTTCTGAGGGGTCTATTGTTGTTGGGAGGGGTCTATTGTTGTGCGGGAACATGCAAAAGCATGTGAGCTACCCCATTATGGTGTGAACCGGCCTTTAGGGTTCAGAGGTGTAGGGAGCGGTTAGGGGTTCAGGGGTGTAGGGGGGCGGTTAGGGGTTCAGGGGTGTAGGGGGCAGTTAGGGGTGTAGGGGGGCTGTTAGGGGTTTAGGGGTGTAGGGGGGGGCAGTTAGGGGTTCAGGGGTGTAGGGGGCGGTTAGGGGTTCAGGGGTGTAGGGGGGCAGTTAGGGGTGTAGGGGGGGCGGTTAGGGGTTCAGGGGTGTAGGGAGGGCAGTTAGGGGGGGAAGTTAGGGGCTCAGGGGTGTAGGGGGGGCGGTTAGGGGTTCAGGGGGGCTGTTAGGGGTTCAGGGGTGTGGTTAGGGGTTCAGGGTGTAGGGGGGGCGGTTAGGGGTTCAGGGGTGTAGGGGGGCGGTTAGGGGTTCAGGGGTGTAGGGGGCAGTTAGGGGTGTAGGGGGGCTGTTAGGGGTTTAGGGGTGTAGGGGGGGGGGCAGTTAGGGGTTCAGGGGTGTAGGGGGCGGTTAGGGGTTCAGGGGTGTAGGGGGGCAGTTAGGGGTGTAGGGGGGGCGGTTAGGGGTTCAGGGGTGTAGGGAGGGCGGTTAGGGGGGGAAGTTAGGGGCTCAGGGGTGTAGGGGGGGCGGTTAGGGGTTCAGGGGGGCTGTTAGGGGTTCAGGGGTGTGGTTAGGGGTTCAGGGGTGTAGGGGGGGCGGTTAGGGGTTCAGGGGTGTAGGGGGGCGGTTAGGGGTGTAGGGGGGGTGGTTAGGGGTTCAGGGGTGTATGGGGGGGGCTGTTAGGGGTTCAGGGGGGCTGTTAGGGGTTCAGGGGTGTAGAGGGCGGTTAGAGGTTCAGGGGTGTAGGGGAGGCGGTTAGGGGTTCATGGGTGTAGAGGGCGGTTAGGGGTTCAGGGGTGTAGGGGGGGCGTTTAGGGGTGTAGGGGGGGCAGTTAGGGGTTCAGGGGTGTAGAGGGCGGTTAGGGGTTCAGGGGTGTAGGGGGGGCGGTTAGGGGTTCAGGGGTGTAGGGGGGGCGGTTAGGGGTTCAGGGGTGTAGAGGGCGGTTAGAGGTTCAGGGGTGTAGAGGGCGGTTAGGGGTTCAGGGGTGTAGGGGAGGCGGTTAGGGGTTCAGGGGTGTAGAGGGCGGTTAGGGGTTCAGGGGTGTAGGGGGAGGCGGTTAGGGGTTCATGGGTGTAGAGGGCGGTTAGGGGTTCAGGGGTGTAGGGGGGGGCGGTTAGGGGTTCAGGGGTGTAGGGGGGGGCGGTTAGGGGTTCAGGGGTGTAGGGGGGCGGTTAGCACTCCAAGAAGTTTTGTTTCCCCGTTTTAAAAATATGTGCACCTAAAGTCTTCTTTTCTCGGTGATCTGAGGTCTCGTCATCCGTTTGTATTTTTGCGGTTGAACTTGATAATTGTCTTGTATCAGTTTTTCCCGTCCAGTTACATGCCTGCGCCCCGTCTGCCGATGCGGTGCCCGTACTCTGATGGCACTCCTCCTGTGCCTGCGCCCCGTCCGCCGATGCGGTGTCCGTACTCCGATGGCACTCCTCCTGTGCCTGCGCCCCGTCCGCCGATGCGGTGTCCGTACTCTGATGGCACTCCTCCTGTGCCTGCGCCCCGTCTGCCGATGCGGTGCCTGTACTCCGATGGCACTCCTCCTGTGCCTGCGCCCCGTCCGCCGATGCGGTGCCTGTACTCCGATGGTGCTCCTCCTGCGCCCACAGCGGGGGGGGGTGGTCCATTGTTCCATGTATAGTGGGGAGCGGCAGTTGCGTTTTTTTAATTTTCAGTTGTACATCTAACCAGCGGGATATGAACAGTCCGCGCGCCGCTTCCTCGCAGGAACATCCAAATATCAGCGCGTCCGACGTCTCCGAACGTTTCCCGAGGAGATTCCATCCGTCCTTCATGGAGTCCTTCCCAGTTATCATGTCTCCGTCCTCCATAGATCCTGATCTCAGTGTTCGTGTCGTCATCTCCCGTCTATTGTGTCCTCGTCTTGTTTATTCTCTGATATCCTTTCCATAGCCGAGTTCTGGAATCGCATCCGGATCGGGTTCCATCATCTCGTCTCCTGATCAGTCCCGGTCCAGTTATAGCGCCCCCTATATTGTCTTTATCTTGTTCAGCTTTTTGTTCTTTTACCTCAATTATCGTGTCTTCAGCTTCTTCAGTTATCGTGTCTTTAAAAAAAGATAAAGAGGCGGAGACTTATAGTTATCGTGTTTTTACCTTTTTTCAGTTTTTATATTTATGGGTTATCATGTCCAGATCTTGGTCTGTTTTCAGTTATCCGGCCCCAATCATTTGAATCTCTTAGATTGTAAGCTCCCAGGATCAGGGCCCTCAGATTCCTCTTGTACCACATTGTAACTGTCCTGTGTGCCGTCATGTTGTACATCGCTGCGCACACTGTTGGCGCCATATAAATCCTGTATAATAATAATGATCCTGTCCTGATCTCACAACGTGTCTTTCATGTCCCGATCTGGTTCAGTAATCATGGCTTCTTCTTGGTTATTGATATGGCTCAGTTAGTGTTCTGATCTGGTTCGGTTCTCGATGTCCCGATCTGGTTCGGTTCTCGATGTCCCCATCTGGTTCAGTTCTCAATGTCTCGATCTGGTTTGGTTCTTGATGTCCCTTTCTGGTTTCGGATCTTGGTGTCTCGATCTTGTTTCAGTTCTCGATGTCCCGATCTGGTTCGGTTCTCGATGTCCCAATCTGGTTCAGTTCTCAATGTCCGGATCTGGTTTGGTTCTCGATGTCCCAATCTGGTTCAGTTCTCGATGTCCCGATCTGGTTTCGGTTCTCGATGTCCCGATCTGGTTTCGGTTCTCGATGTCCCAATCTGGTTCCGGTTCTCGATGTCCCGATCTGGTTTTGGTTCTTGATGTCCCGATCTGGTTTTGGTTCTTGATGTCCCAATCTGGTTCAGTTTTCAATGTCCCGATCTGGTTTCGGTTCTCAATGTCTCGATCTGGTTCGGTTCTCGATGTCTCAATCTGGTTTTGGTTCTCAATGTCTCAATCTGGTTTTGGTTCTTGTTGTCTCGATCTGGTTTTGGTTCTCGATGTCCCGATCTGGTTCGGTTCTCGATGTCCCGATCTGGTTCGGTTCTCGATGCCTCGATCTGGTTTGGTTCTCGATGTTCTGATCTGGTTCGGTTCTCGATGTCTCGATCTGGTTTTGGTTCTCGATGTCCAGATCTGGTTTGGTTCTCGATGTCCCGATCTGGTTCGGTTCTCGATGTCCCGATCTTGTTCGGTTCTCGATGTCCCGATCTGGTTCGGTTCTCGATGTCCCGATCTGGTTCGGTTCTCGATGCCTCGATCTGGTTTGGTTCTCGATGTTCTGATCTGGTTCGGTTCTTGATGTCTCGATCTGGTTTTGGTTCTCGATGTTCAGATCTGGTTCGGTTCTCGATGTCCCAATCTGGTTCGGCTCTCGATGTCCCGATCTCATTCAGCAGCTTTCGGATCTTGCTCAGTTAAAGTGCTTTCATCTGATTCAGTCATCCTGTCCTGATCCTGCTCAGTTGTGGCTTCTGATCCTCAGACTTGCTCAGTTCTCGGGTCCTAATTTTGCTCACGTGGCTCCTCACATTCCACACTGACCTTAGAATGGAACTCCAACAGTTTACAGCACAGAGGAGACCTGCAGATGGGTAGACGGGGAGCAGCTGAGGATTCTCCCTCCTCTGGTATGAGGGGGACAGGAGACGTCTGTAGCCTCTTCCACATACATCACTGAGGAGAGACCATGAAGAGGACCAATCATGGAACATATGTGACTGAAGATGATCTACATGTCCTGGAAAACGAATGCTCTTGCCTGATCTTTGCTCATCATTTGGAACATGAGAACGGTGTACACATTAAAGTAAAAGGCGTGTATCTGTAAATTGCACGTCTCTGCTTAAAGCTAAACACCAGGCACCTATATATTACCACCCGCCATGACCCATCGAGGAGTGGCCTTCACTAGACCTCTGAAGGTATGCTGTGGTGGCACCAAGCCGTCAGTAGCAGATCCTTTAAGTCCTGTAAGTTGGGGGGTGGGGCCTCCATGGATTAGATTTGTTTCTCCAGTACATCCCACCGAAGCTCAATTGGATGGAGAGCTGGAGAATATGGAGGCCAAGTCAACACCTCAAACTCATTGTTGTGTTCCTCAAACCATTCTTGAATTCATCCGACCAGGCCACCTTCTTCGATTGCTCCATGGTCCAGTTCTGATGCTCACATGCCCATTTCTAGGCACTTTTGTCTGTGGACATGTCTATGGATACCTTGACCGGTCCACAGCCCCATACACAACAAACTGCGATGCTCTGTGTGTTCTGACACCTTTCTGTCAGAACCAACATTCACTTTTTAAGCAATCTGAGCCCCAGTAGCTTTTCTATTTGAATGAACTACACAGGCCAGCAATCCCTCCCTACCTCCATCAATGAGCCTTCCCTCCCCACCTCCATCAATGAGCCTTCCCTCCCTACCTCCATCAATGAGCCTTCCCTCCCCACCTCCATCAATGAGCCTTCTCTCCCCACCTCCATAAGTGAGCCTTTCCTTCCAACCTGCCTCAATGAGCCTTCTCTCCCCACCTCCATCAATGAGCCTTCCCTCCCTACCTCCATCAATGAGCCTTCCCTCCCCACCTCCATCGATGAGCCCTCTCCCCACCTCCATAAGCGAAACTTCCCTTCCAACCTGCCTCAATGAGCCTTCTCTCCCCATCTCCATCAGTGAGCCTTCCCTCCCCACCTCCATCAGTGAGCCTTCTCTCCCCACCTCCATCAGTGAGCCTTCCCTCCCTACCTCCATCAATGAGCCTTCCTTCCCCACTTCCATCAATGAGCCTTTCCTCCCTACCTCCATCAATGAGCCTTCCCTCTCCACCTCCATCAGTGAGCCTTCCCTCCGCACCTCCATCAATGGAACTTCCCTCTCCACTTCCATCCACGAGCCTTCCCTCTCCACCTCCATCAATGAGCCTTCCCTCAACACTCCATCAATGAAACTTCCCTCCCCACCTCCATCAATGAGCCTTCCCTCCCCACCTCCATCAATGAGCCTTCCCTCTCCACCTCCATCAATGAAACTTCCCTCCCCACCTCCATCAATGAGCCTTCCCTCCACACCTCCATCAATGATCCTTGGCCGCCCATGACCCTGTCACCGGTTCACCAGTTTTTCTACCTTGGACCAGTTTTGGTCAGTCCTGACCACTGCAGACCAGGAACATCCCGCAAGAACTGCAGTTTTGGAGTTACTCTGACCCAATTGCCTGGACATTACAAGTTGGGCCTTGTCAAAGTCCCGATGATCCTGTCCATTTTGTCTGCTTTCAATACATCATCTTCAGGGACAACATGTTTGCTTGCTGCCTAATAGATCCCGCCCACCTTCAGGTGTCATTGTAGCCAGATAATCAGTGCTGTCACTTTACCTGTCCGTGGTCAAAATGTTATGGCTGATTGGATGTCTGTCTGCCTGTCTGTCTGTGTCTGTCTGCCTGTCTGTGTCTGTCTGTCTGTCTGTCTGACTGCCTGCCTGTCTGCCTGCCCGTGTCTGTCTGTCTGCCTGCCTGTCTGTCTGCCTGCCTGTCTGTGTCTGTCTGTCTGCCTGTCTGTGTCTGTCTGTCTGCCTGTCTGTGTCTGTCTGCCTGTCTGTCTGCCTGTCTGTCTGCCTGCCTGTGTCTGTCTGTCTGTCTGCCTGTCTGTGTCTGTCTGTCTGTCTGCCTGTGTCTGTCTGTCTGCCTGTCTATTTATCTTTCTGCCTGCCTGCCTGTCTATTTATCTGTCTGTCTGTCTATTTGTATGTCTGTCTGTCTGTCTTTCTGTCTATTTATCTGTCTGCCTGTCTGTCTGCCTGCCTGTCTGTGTCTGTCTGTCTATTTATCTTTCTGCCTGCCTGCCTGTCTATTTATCTGTCTGTCTGTCTATTTGTATGTCTGTCTGTATGCCTGTCGTTCTGTCTATTTATCTGTCTGTCTGTCTGTCTTTCTGTCTATTTATCTGTCTGTCTGTCTGTCTGTCTGTCTTTCTATGTGTTACTATCTAGTGTGCACTTGGAAGGGATTGGTACC